>NC_045426.1:291263873-291566373 GCF_902635505.1 Sarcophilus harrisii | reverse complement strand
CCCCATAAGTTTTCGAGTAGAAGTTAGATGGGCATTATGTAGGTTTCTATATATGGCAATACTGTTTGGAGATTACTCCAGCCTCTCTATTTCTGGTATCCCTTCTGGCTGTTCTCACAATTCTATCATTGATCTTTCAATTCCAGTTTCATTCTCTGCCAAAATTCATATTATTCATAACCCTATATCATATTGCTAACTATCTTGGGGAAGAGGGTGGAAAGAAACAGATGGAATTTGGAACTCGAGCTTTTTAAATTGGATTTTAAAAATCACACTTGTCATTGCTGGTGGAGTTGTGAGCTGACTCAACCATTCTGGAGAGCAATTTGGAATTATGTCCAAAGAGCTATCAAAGTGTGCATACTCTTTGATCCAGCAGTATTTTTACTGGGCTTATATCCCAAAGAGATCATAAAGGAGGAAAAGGGACCTACATGTGCAAAAATGTTTGCGACAGCCCTTTTTGTAGTGGCAGGAAACTGGAAATTGAGTGGCTGCCCATCAGTTGGAGAATGGTTGAATAAGTTATGGTATATGAATGTTATGGAATATTATTGTTCTATAAGAAAAAATCAGCAGGATGATTTCAGAAAGGCCTGGAGAGACTTACATGAACTGATGCTAAGTGAAATGAGCAGAACCAGGAGATCATTGTACATGACAACAAGAAGATTATATGACGATCAATTTTGATGGATGTGGCTCTTTTCAGCAATGAGATGATTCAGTCCAATTACAATGATCTTGGGATGAAGAGAGCCATTTACACCCAGAGAGAGGAATGTAGGAACTGAGTGTGAGTCACAACATAGCATTTTCACTTTTTCTTGTTGTTTGCTTGCATTTTGTTTTCTTTCTCATTTTTTCCCTTTTTGATCTGATTTTTCTTGTGCAACAAGATAATTATATAAATATATATATACATATATTGGACTTAACATATATTTTAATATGTTTAACAAAATAAATAACTACAAAATATAAAAAAATAAAGTTTGTATTTGCATGTAATTGGAAGGGGAATAAAATATTATTTTAAAAATGTACAATATGAAATAATGCCATATTAATTCCATATTAATATGGCCCAATTCAAAATGTCTTAAAACTGACATATAAAAGGAAAACATAAAATGTTTGTTTATTAGAAGTCCTTTAGGATATCCCTTTTAAGAACAAGTCCCACCTATTGTTTTAGATGTTGTTTCAGCTCAAATAGACTGTGTTTCCAAAGTTCATTTTAAAGTCAATCATTTGGAACTCAGGTCCATTAGCACATAGGAAAAAAATATTACAAATAATTTTTATGTTTCTAAGCCTTTCCACAAATATCTATTTAACTTATAGCATTACCTGCATTAGGAGAAAGTGCCCATGGTGATGAAATCATAAATCCCTTAAGTGTTCTAATATGTGAATTGTGGCACTAATAGTTGGCTGGGGATGGTACTAAATTGTGATTTTATTGGAACAAAGACTTCCCAATAAGGAATCTTTCTCAAACAGCACCTTCGCTACAACTTCTAGAATTAGAGAAATGAATGGGACACTTGTAGATAGAGTTGTCTAGGTCACACAGTCAATACATGTCAGAGGTAGGACTGAAACCTATTGTTGCTGTTATTCAATCATTTTTCAGTTGCATCTGATTCTTCATGACTCCATTTAGGGTTTTCTTGGCAAAGATACTGGAGTGATTTGTCATTTCCTTTTCCAACTCATTTTACATATAAGGAAATTGAGGTAAACAGGGTTAAGTTACTTGCTCAGAGTCACACAGCTAGTAAGCACCTGATTTGAATCAGGTTTCCCTCATTCTAGGCTTCAACTCTATCCACTCCCCACCTAGCTGCTCTTGGACTTGAACCTAGATCTTCCTGATTTGGAGACCAATTCTCCATTCACTGTTCCACATTCCTAAGCATGATAGATCTTTACAGTGTTTCTATGAGAGAATTTCTTCAGAGGTTCAATTTGGGATGATTCATTGGATTGTAACTATGTGGTAATAGCTGGGGAAAAGAGAAATAGGAGGTAGGGACAGAGGTAGGAGTCTCATGATACCACAGCATAGGGATTTCTCTCCCTTCTTCCCTTTTAATTCATATAAGTTGCACTGGAATAAAGGGGAATTTTGGCAAAAGTGTGTGGTCTATCCCTAAGTGGGAAATCTAAGAAAATGAAATCTTTCCTCTATTCCTATACAGAGTCCTGATAGGTTTAGGAAAGAATACAAAATTTAGGAGGGAGATATTTTGCCATTTTGCTCCCAGGGCCCTATGTCTCCATCTCAAATCTCAAATAGTTTACTGCCATTTCAAATGTGAGAGATGCTGAAAAAGTTGGGTTTCCACAATGTTACAAGTTTCAGGGTAGTATGGGATATGAAAACCACTGACCAAGAGGTTTTCAGAATGTGAGAGATTAAGGAAGATTAAGATTCCACAAAACAATTAAGTGATCAATAGAAGCCTTGAGCAAACAAGAAATTGGAGGATTAGGAAGGCACAGGTGGATTCAGCCAATCAGAGAGAGTCTTGTTATTTTGAGAAAACTACAAATTTAAGATAATAGGTGATCCAGCCCAAACTAGTTGGAGTCAATGACCTGACTTGTCCAAAACACTATAGCACCTGCTTAATAGGTTAATTGAATATTAAACAACACACTCTTAGGAGGAGTTTTCCACCATTTTTGAACATAGGATGTATGAGGAGGGAGGAAGAACATATTTATACATATTTAGGGACAACATAATGGATGTAGCAGAAAGATTATAACTCAGAAGAAAACAGACCAATCTGTTCTCTAAAGAGAAGAGACTGTGGTAAGCTAACAAGTATAAAGCTTCTGTGCACAATGCTCCCTCTTCCTGAAGACGAGTGGAGCCCTAAGAAGTATTAAGAAGATTCTGGCCAGAAGTTTAAGAAGATTCCTTAAGATTCTTCTTTAATAAATTTTCCATGATATCTGATTTTCAGTGTCAAGAGTGTTTCTAACAACTCTAATAAACCTATGTCTTCAGTATTTCACTAACTTGATTAACATAAGAAATGTAGTTTGGTAATGTTTTGTAAAAAATAAAAATACAATGTAATACAAATATTAAGTTGTGGTTTTCCAGGTCAGTATGTTGCCTATTTCTATTTGAGTTTGAAACCACTAACCTAGACTACTACAATAATCTTCTAGTAATATGAAATGTATGCCCAGCACATTTAATTAACTTCATCAAATGATCAATTCAGCTAAACATATGGTTAACTTTTTTTTAATCAACTAGATTCATTATTTGACTGAATTGACTGATTATTTGTCTTTTAAGTGTGAGATTATGGTTTGAGCCAAAATAATAGATAATTTTAGTTATTAATTCTGAGATCCTTGATCTCAAGCAAACTCTCCAAGTTGGAATTAGAAAATTCCTTATGGCTCTTCCTTGCCCTCAGACTTCTTTCATGAAACGGCCTTGGAATTAGTGCTTGACTGAAAAAACCCCACGAATATTGGGAGTACAACACATTACCAACAGAAAATATCTTTGAAATTCGCCAGAAAAAGTCTATTTTTGCTTGTGGGCAGGGACCAGGTGCAGATCACAGGTAAGCAGTGAGAGCATGGAAGATAGCTAACTGGGAACAGACTGGAGGGAGACAGGGTGTTGTCTCAACTGGTGGAAAATTTTCTGGGAGAACTTTGCCACAGTGTGAGCTACTTTGCCCTAGCAGCAAGGCAATAGATCAGCAGAGAAGCTATAAACACGGAGGGTAAAGACTATAACGCCAAAACTCTGGAGTCTCTCGGGACCTGGCCACACCCACCCAGCACCCAGAGTGCAACCGCTGTGCAGACACAGTGCAGCCATTGCTGTGCCATTGCTGCTTCACTATTACTTCCTGTTGTCTGTAAGAGGAAGCTTGATAATACCACACTGCCCTAAAAGCAGACCACAGTTGTTCTTTTTGTTTTCTTTGTTTCTTTTTTGTCGAAATGAGTAAAAAGTTAAAGCAAGCTCTAACTATAGATAGCTTCTATACTGATAGAGATTAAAAACAGATTGTTTCTAGATGAAACCCCAAAGGGGGATATGATCTGGTTCCCACCACATAAGGCTCTCATAGAAGAAATTAAAAAGGCTCTTACAAGAGAGTTAAAAGAAAAATGGGGAAAGGAAAGGAAAGCTTGGCAAGAGGGTCTGGATAAGTCATCCTACTCATTAAAAAATAGAGTGGATAAAGAAATCAACTCCCTGAAAACAGAATTAGTGAATTGAAAAAGGTAAACAATTCCAAGGAAAATAGAATTAGTGAACTGAAAAAAGAAAATAGCTCTCTAAAAAATAAAATTGGCAAAATGGAAAAAAATTCCATAGAACAAAGCAAGTCACTTAAAAACTCAATTAGACAATTACAAAAAGAAATTAAAAAGTAAATGAAGAAAATAATTCATTAAAAATCAGACTTGAACAAATGGAAATGAATGACTTGAGGAGACACCAAGAATCAGTCAAGTAAAACCAAAAAAAAAAAAAATGAAACAATGGAAAAAATTGTTAAATTCCTCCTTGGGAAAACAACAGATCTGGAAAATAGATCTAGGTGAGATAATCTGAAGATTATTGGACTTCCTGAAAATCATGATGAAAAAAAGAAACTAGACACTATTTTTCAGGAAATCATCAAAGAGAACTGCCCAAATGTTATAGAAATAGAGAGTAAAATAGACATTGAAAGAATTCATTGATCACCTACTGAAAGAGACCCCAAAATCAAAACTCCAAGAAATATTGTGACTAAATTCCAGAATTATCAGACCAAGGAAAAAATACTACAAGCAGCTAGAAAAATAATTTCAAATATAGAGGAGCCACAATAAGGTTACTCAGAATCTAGCACCATCCACATTAAAGGATCAAAGGGCCTGTGATCTGATATTTCAAAAGGCTAGGGAACTTGGTATGCAGCCAAGAATAACTTACCCAGCCAAAAGGGGCATTTTTTTTTCAGGGAAGAAGATGGATGATCATTCAATGAAATAGGTGAATTCCATCTATTTCTGATGAAAAAACTGTAACTAAACAAAAAATTTGATCTCCAAATATAGGACTCAAGAGAAACATAAAAAGGTAAAAAAAAATCTTGGGAACTATATTTCTGTTATGAGTATACATAAAGAATACATGTATAATTTGGGTTTATTGTTACAATACAAAAAAGCTAGAGTTGGAAAAGAAAGTGTACCAGAAAAAGGGTAAAGTGGGGGTACTACATCTCAGTAAGAGGCAAAGGAAACCTATTATATCTGATGGAAAGAAGGGAGGGGGATGAACATAGTGTGTATCTTACTGTCATCAGAACTGGCTTGAAGAGAAAAATATTAGACATACTCGATTTACAGAGAAACTTCTCCCAACTCATTGAAAAGTGGGAAGGGAAAAGTGAAAAGAGAAGAAGTAAACTAAGTAGAAAGCAATACAGTAATTGTGAGTAAAGGGGGTAAGAAAAGGGGAGGAATTCTAAGGTGGAGGGAGGGACTTAAAGAGCTCCCTCCCTCCCGCTGTGTGAGGCAAGTGGTGCTCACAAGTTTAATACTGGAGAGGGAGTAAGGGGTAAGGAAAGGAGAAAAGCATAAGCTGGGATTAACAAGGTGGCAGGAAATACAGATTTAATAATTTTAACTATAAATGTGAATGGGGGAAAGTCCCCATAAAGCAGAAGTGGATAGCAGACTGGATTAAAAACCAGAATCCTACAATATGTTGTTAACAGGAAACACACTTGAAGCAGGGCAATACATATAGAGTAAAGGTAAAAGGCTGGAGCAGAATCTACTATGCTTCAGGTGAAATCAAATCTCAGACAAGCAAAAGCAAAAATTGATTTAATTAAAAGAGATAAGGAAAGAAACTATATCTTGCTAAAGGGTAAGATAGATAATGAAGCAATATCAATATTAAACATATATGCATCAAGTAGTGTAGTATCTAAATTCTTAAAGAAGTTAAGAGAGCTGCAAGAAGAAATAGACAGCAAAACTATAATAGTGGGAGATCTCAACCTTGCACTCTCAGAACTAGAAAAATCAAACCACAAAATAAATAAGAAAGAAGTCAAAGACATAAATAGAATACTAGAAAAGTTAGGTATGATAGATCTTTGGAGAAAACTAAATGGAGGCAGAAAGGAGTATACTTTCTTTTCAGCAGTTCATGAAAGCTATACAAAAATTGACTATATATTAGGACATAAAAACCTCAAATTCAAATGCAGAAAGGCAGAAATAGTAAATGTTTTCAAATCACAGTGCAATAAAAACTACATTCAAAAAAAAGTTAAGGGTAAATAGACTAAAAAGTAATTGGAAACTAAATAATCTCATCTTAAAGAATGATTGGCTGTCTTATTATAGACACAATTAATAATTTCACCCAAGATAATGACAATGATGAGACATCATACCAAAATTTGTGGGATGCAGCCAAAGCAGTAATAAGGGTAAATTTTATATCGTTAGAGGCTTACTTGAATAAAATAGAGAAAGAGAAGATGCAACTTAAAAAGCTAGAAAAAGACCAAATTAAACCCCCCAATTAAATACTAAACTTGAAATTCTAAAATTAAAAAGAGAAATTAAAAATATTGAAAGTAAAAAAAAACTATTGAATTAATAAATAAAACTAAGAATTGGTTTTATGAAAAAACCAATAAAATAGATAAACCTTTGGTAAATCTGATTAGAAAAAAGAAAGAAGAAAATCAAATTGTTAATTTTAAAAATGAAAAGGGAGAACTTTACACCTATGAAAAGGAAATTAGAGTAATAATGAGTTATTTTGCCCAACTTTATGCCAATAAATTTGATAACCTAAGTGAAATGGAAGACTACCACCAAAAATATAGGCTTCCCAGATTAACAGAGGAGGAAGTAAATTCATTGAACAGTCCCATTTTAGAAAAAGAAATAGAACAACCATTCTCCAATTGATGGGCATCCATTCAATTTCCAGTTTCTAGCCACTACAAAAAGGACTGCCACAAAAATTTTGGCAAAATACATAGAGAATTGACTCTAATTTATAAGAGATCAAGCTATTCTCCAATTGATAAATGGTCAAAGGATATGAACAGACAGTTTTCAGATGATGAAATTGAAACTATTTCTATTCATATGAAAAGGTGTTCCAAATCATTGTTCATCAGGGAAATGCAAATTAAGACAAGTCTGAGAGACCACTACACACCACTCAGATTGGCTAAGATGACAGGAAAAGATAATGACAAATGTTGGAGAGGATACAGGAAAACTGGGACACTGATGCATTGCTAGTGGAGTAGTGAAAGGATGCAGCTATTCTGGAGAGCAGTTTGGAATTATGCTCAAAAGGTCATCAAACTGTGCATACCCTTTGATCCAGCAGTGTTCCTACTGGATCTCAAAGAGATATTAAATAAGGGAAAGGGATATGTATTGCCCAAATTTTTGTGGTAGTCCTTTTTGTAGTGGCTAGAAACTGGAAATTGAATGGATACCCATCAATTGGAGAATGGTTGGATAAACTGTGGTATATGAATGCTATGGAATATTACAGAACAATAGTTGTGTAAGAAATGACCAGCAGAATGAATACAGAGAGGCTTGGAGAGACTTACATGAACTGATGCTAAGTGAAATGAGCAGGACCAGGATATAATTATACATTTCAACAACAATACTATATGAGGATATATTCTGATGGAAGTGAATATCTTTGACATTGAGAAGATCCAATTCAATTCCAATTGATCAATGATGGGCAGAACCAGCTACATCCAGAGAAAGAACATTAGGAAATGAATGTAGACTACTTACATTTTGTTTTTCTTCCTAGATTATTTTTACCTTTCTGAATCCAATTTTTCTTGTGCAACAATAGAACTGTACTGATGTGTACACATATATTGTATTTTAGATATACTTTAACATGTTTAACATATGAGACTGACTTCCATCTAGGGGAGGGGGTGGAGGAAGGGAAGGGCAAAGATGGAAGAGAAGTGATTGCAAGGGACAATGTTGCATATATTCTGTCAATAAAAAGCTATAATAAAAAAAAGAAAATTCCTTATGGCTCATATTAAAGCATTGATTGAAATGAGTTTCTCTTACCTACCCATTTCAGATTCTACAGGCATCCTAAACTTTTTTCATTCAACCTGGCCACATGAGTTCCTGGAACATATATTTTCATGTAAGTTTCTTGTCCCATATGTTTTCTTCCCTTCCTTTGATTGTTTTGTAAATTATGAAAAAGCATGCTCCATATATACTTGAGAAGATATTTTCTTTTTGCTTTATTTGTTATGCTGTTTGATGAAATATTTGAATTAAATCATCCTATAACTAGTGAAAGTTAGCACATTGGTGGGAGCTTGTGTTTTCAATGATTGTTGACCTGGAACAAATTTTTAGGAAAGGTTGAGACAGAGTGGGTTGTGAGGCATATATAACAAAGAGATAAACAAAATGCCTATCCAATTCAATCACAAAGTTTTGAACATATACATAAACAGTCCTAGAAAAATGAACAAATGTTGAATAGATACAAAAAAAGATACAGGAAGTTAGTGCCTCACTATAATAAATCTTGTAAAATATATCATAATACAATATTTTAGAGTGCTTCCTTGAAACTTTGTTTTTGGCTGTGAATATCAAAGGAAATGCCTCTGGTTATCCTAAAGTAATAGGACTTCATTACTAAATTTAAATTTTCTTTGATGGTGATGGTGATGGCTGTTTGTTTGTTGTCATTGTTTTTGGGGGAAGAAGAGAAGAATCAAACATATTATTGGGCCTTGTTTCTTCCCATTCACTCATTTCTCACAGGGGTCTTTATTATGCATACCCAAATGGTGAGGCAAGCTAAAGAAACATTCATCCTCAAGTCCAGGAGAAATGATCTCATTCTAGCTCATTTCTTCCTGGCACCAGTTAGAAAGAAAGTGCTTAAGAAGAAAATGAATTTAATTGTATATACTGTATTTGGCTGGCAGGGCTTTGGGAAGAGTGAAAAAGACTTTGGTTTGGGGTCACTCTCTGCTTTTATAGAACATTCATCATATCTCTTACTGCAGTTTCAGACTTTGCACGCTCTATAATTAGTCTCACTGTTTTCTGTTTTCACCTATAAAGATAATTGCTTTTAAAGGGACATTGAAATATGATTTGTTTGTTTTTCAATGGATAGAGGATTCCATTGGTCAGTCTACAAGTATTTTATAAGTGTCTTCTATTTGCAAACACCAAGTGCTAAGTGCTGGGGACACAAAGAAGGTCAAAAACAGTTGCTGCTTTAAGTAAGTTCCCATTCTAATGGGAGAGACAACAATGAAAAATTAAGCACCAACAAGATATATACAGCAAAGAAAAAGGAACAAGTATTTATTAAGCAGTTATTATTTGTCAGGTCCTCTGAAGATTATTATAGATATCATCTTATTTGAACTTCATAATATCCTGGCTATCAGAATTCTCATTTTAAAGATCAGGATGAAGCAGACAGAGATTAAATTACTTGATTAAGATCACAGTAAGTATCTGAGGTTGGATTTGAATTCAGGTTTTCCTGACTCCAAACCCAACATTCTATCTACTGTACCACTTGGACAGGAATTTTTAGATTAATTGGAAGCAAGGAGCTCAGGAACAAGAAAACAGAAGGAAATACAAATATGGGGAACATCTTTTAAAATAACATGGTGAATTTATCACATACTCAAAAAAGAATAGTACAAAATAGACTTGTAGCTTCATGCACAATCCTCCTTTTCTGTTTTATGTATATGAAATGTTTGTTTTATTTTTGTGTTTGTTAAGCTCAGAATTAAAAGAACCTCACACATACAACTGATTACTTTTTAGCATAGTTGTATTCTTTACTGATGAAGATTTCTAAGCCTCGACTAGGAAAACATCCTATATAACTTTCCCCTCTCATTTCCCTCCTTTCCCCTGCTGGTCCCATCTCTTACTTGAAACAGTGAATTTCATGAAAATGTCAAAATCAAATGGGTTTTTAACTCCCACCCCCCCTTTTTTTGTCATGAGAACTCCTTGAGGATTGAAAGAAGCCTTCTTTTTATTCAAATACTGGCCACTAGGGGATGCACTGGTTATATATTTGCTCTGTAAATTCTATTTGAAAACATTTTTATCAGAAAGAAATAGAATTAAAATGAAAAACAACCCAGGATAGTCTCCAATTTCTTGAGAACCTACATATAGAACTAGAATGTAATTAAAAGATCATCTTCATTTTACTGGTGAGAAAAATGAAGTCTAGGAAGATTTTAAGAGGCTTGCTCAGGATCCCTCAGGTAGGAGTATCAGGTAGGATAGGAACCCTGGTCCTTTGATTTCAAAGGCAGATGTCTATCTATTGGACCATCCTTGCTTAATTTATTTCAGAATGACAAAAGTGTACTTTTTTTTTTTTAATCCAACAGGCTTTCCTTTGGGTTTTTTGTACCAAGTGTAGAAAACCATAAGAGCTGTGATTCCAATGAAATCTCACTTGATAGTGTGTGTGTGTGTGTGTGTGTGTGTGTGTACATATACATATACATTGGTATGAAAATAACATCAAATAGCCTTCATTCACCCTTGACTTGGAAGCTTCCTTGGAGCACTCCAAGCAAAATGGGAGGATTGGACTAGAACATCTCCAGTCTCTTCCAGGTCTACCATTCTATGATCCTATATGTAACATACTTAGGGAAGGAAAAAAAAGGGGGGGGGCAGTATATGTTCCTTTAGATGTACGATTGATCACAGGATGTCAAAGAATCTAACTTATTGCTTTGAACTCTTTTTCTTAATGAAAAAACAGCTCCTTTATTCTCTTAGATGTTCCTGTCATGAATATGAAGTTTGAAGGAATTACTTGCGAGATAATATCTTCTGTTTCAGAGCAACATTGGGCTAAACAGCTATTATGAAATTTTATCAGATGTGAAACAGATTATAAAGTCACCTGGACTGTTATTATTGTTCTATATACAATCTCTGAATTGAACTTCACAGGCTCAGTTCAATCACACCTATTCATGCATGAGAATCTTTTTTTGACAAAAGGTCTTCCAGCTTCTGCCCAAACACTTCCTCACTGCCTTCTAGAGGCAGCTATTGGGCCAGAGGATAGAGAAATGAGCCTAGAGTCAGGAAAACTTGAGTTCAAATTAAGCCTCATCTACTTATAGCCGTGTGAAGGGGCAAGATAACTTTCAACTGTGAAGGAGAAAGGAATTTGTGACCAAAAAATCATTACTGATCACAAAATAGAAAATTTTGATTATATCAAGTTAAAAAGATTTTATACAAACAAAACTAAAGCAGACAGGATTAGAAGGGAAGCAATAAACTGAGAAACATTTTTACATTAAAGGTTCTGATAAAGGCCTCATTTCCAAAATATATAGAAAATTGACTTTAATTTATTAAGAAATCAAGCTATTCTCCAATTGATAAATGGTCAAAGCATATGAAGAGACAACTTTCAGATGAAGAAATGAAAACTAATTCTAGCCATATGAAAAGATGTTCCAAATCATTAGTGATCAGAGAAATGCAAATTAAAACAACTCTGAGATACCACTACACACCTGTCAGATTTGCTAGGATGACAAGAAAAGATAATGATGAATGTTGGCGGGAATGTGGGAAAACTGGGACACTGATACATTGTTAATGGAATTGTGAATGCATCCAACCATTCTGGAGAGCAATTTGGAACTATGCTCAAAAAGTTATCAAACTGTGTATACTTTGATCCAGCAGTGTTACTACTGGGCTTGTGTCCCAAAGAAATATTAAAGAAGGGGAAGGGACCCATATGTGCAAAAATGTTTGTGGCAGCCCTTTTTGTAGTGGTTAGAAACTGGAAATTGAATGGATGCCCATCAATTGCAGAATGGCTGAATAAATTGTGGTATATGAATGTTATGGAATATTATCTTTCTGTAAGAAAAGACCAGCAGGATTATTTCAGAAAGGCCTGGAGAGACCTACATGAATTGATGCTGAGTGAAATGAGCAGAACCAGGAGGTCATTATACACTTCAACAACAATACTATATGATGATCATTTCTGATGGACGTGGCTCTCTTCAACAATGAGATGAACCAAATCAGTTCCAATTGTTCAGTAATGAAGAGAACCAGTTACACCCAGTGAATGAACTATGGGAAATGAGTGTGGACCACAACATAGCATTTCTACTCCTGTTTTTGTTCACTTGCATTTTTGTTTTTCCTTCTCAGGTTATTTTTATCTTATTTCTAAATCTGATTTTTCTTGTGCAGCAAGATAATTGTATAAATATGTATACATATATTGCATTTAATATATACTTTAACATATTTAACATGTATTGGTCTATGTGCCATCTAGGGGAGGGGCTGGGGGTAAGGAGGAGAAAAGTTGGAACAGAAGGTTTTGCAAAGGTCAATGCTGAAAAATTACCCATGCACATGTCTTATAAATAAAAAGCTATAATAAAAAAAAATTCTGTTCCACCCTTCAGGAAGGATAGGGCCTTCATCTCTACCAATAAGAATAAAATCTCATATCAGTAGCCTCTGAGACCAAAGTTACATCACTTCCCTGAGCTAAAGCTCTTCGTATATAATGCTGAAAAAACTGAGGCAAAATAGAAATTAGAAAGTTTTTAATATTTTATTTGAGAGGAAGAGATTGTGCTGGGGGCAAAACAGGATTTATGTTGCTCCCAAGGCTGACTAAGTCTCAAAGTATCCAGCAGTGAATGTGAGTTTCCCATGAAATGTATATGGCTCTATGCTAAGGTAGATAGACAAAGGCAGGGGCAGAGACAGAACACTGAGAGCGGAAATTTCCAGGCAGGGCCCATCAGTCTGGTTCTGACAGGTTGGGAGGTTCGACCATAAATTCTGATAAACTTGGAGTAAAGGAGGTGTCCAACTAGAACCAGGAAGTCTGGAGAGATAGAAGTAGAGGTATCTGAGATAGGGCATCTGGAATTTTATGACTCTTTTGGAATGTCAGAGTGGCCAGGCTGTGGCTGGCCTAATTATCTCAGTCCTAATAATCAGGAAGGGGGTTTCCAACCAAGGGGAATTGAGGCAGAACAAACTGAAACAGTACAATTCAGGGAAACTGAGGCAAAACAATTCAGAGAAACTGAGGCAAAACAATTCAGGGAAACTGAGGCAGAACAATTTAGGTAAACTGAGGCAGGACAATTAAAGAAATGTGGTACAACATTCCACACTTTTCTGAATATTCAAATCATTGAATTACCTTCCTCTAGATACCTGGAAGGTCTTAGCACTATGATTGACCAACCCTATGTGAATCAAATAAAACTAGAAAACTGCAAGGACTTATATGGCAAGGATAAGTATCTCCCTGACAACATGTCAGATCCTCTGCAGTTCTGGAGCACCATCTCAGCCAGAGAATCCAGTTTGAGATGGACAGTTCACTGTGAGTTAGATGGTCAGCAGTCATTTGTGTACTTAACTCGACGTCTACTTATAGGAGGAGTAGCAGGGCTCAAGACAGTCATGCTATCCATACTAAGAGGGGCACCCCAAGGCTGTCAGATGCTCCAAGAGGGAAGGGTGAGACCTGGAGTAGCTCCACTTGTCTCCACTCCGAAGAAACAGGAGCTGCTACTAGGATACAGAAAGGATCTGCATTTCTGAGCAGAGTTATCAGAGTATGCATAGTAAGACTATCAAGGCAGACAAACCCAAAACTTTTAGATGCCTGATACAAAACTGCAACATCCTTTGAGAATGGTGAAATACTAATTAAGGAACTGGGGTTACAGAACTGGAGAAATGGATCAGAGAGACTGCCAGTCCCAAGATGCCTCCCCAGATTTCTGATTGTTCCTAAAAAACAGACAATCAGAAAATAGTCTCAAAACTGGGTCTGCCAGGGCAATTCCAACAGAATAAGGGGTTTCAAAGCTAAAGCATAACCAGCAATCACAGTCCAATAGGTTTAAATAATTTAACCAAGCAGAGAATAAAAACAAAAAAGGACTGCTTAAAGGACTTCCACTTCAATCTGAACTGGTGGGTGAACTGGGGGTGGGGCAAAAGTGCCTAAGGTAAAGTAAACAGAAAACTAGGGATTCCCATTCTTTTAGGTATTCTGTGAAAAATTCACCAGTTTTCCTAATTCCCCATCTCTTTCTTCCTTTATTTTTTAGGCAAAAGGTATCATCCAAAGAAAAGTAAATAAATTATCAAATAACCATCCCATATATAAATCACAAGAGTGAATTAAAATTGCTATACACAACAGACTAGTACAGTAGGGTTTCCTAAAAAATCCCTCAAACTATTACATTTTCTGAAGGGGACAGACATAGGGTCCTAATATATCTCTCCATTTAATAAACTATTAAATTGGTCTTTAATCTCTAATCTCTGTCTTGCTCAGTTTCTCCAGCATTACAAGTGCTGGTCACATAAGGCCTGTTCCACTCAGGAGTTGGGGCCGTGACCTCTAATGTTAATAGTAATTATCTCATATTCTGTTACTCTTGACCCAATTTCTGGAATATAAAATTAAAATCATAACCGTCTGAAGATGTCAAAAATTTGTGATCTACTGAATTCAAAAAATCATTTCTCTGTTGTTTATTAAGAAGAAAGATAGCTTTTAGCTTATACTTATCAGCTTAGGTCTTTCCCACCAAATTCTAGTTACACAAAAAACCCACCACACATAGTAAATAGTAGGAGGCAAAATGGCAGAGGGAAGCCAGAAAGTTTATCTGGAATAATAAAAGGTCAAGAATTTCAAGGGAATTAATAAAAAAAATGCAAATGAAGGTGGCCTAGCTTCATCAGACCTAAAAGTATATTATAAAGTAGCAGTCATCAAAACCATTTGGTACTGGCTAAGAAATAAAGTAGTAGATCAGTGGAATAGGTTAGGTTCACAAAACGCAACAGTCAATGACTTTAGTAATCTAGTGTTTGATAATCCCAAAAACTCCAGCTTCTGGGATAAGAATAGCTATTTGACAAAAATTGCTGGGGAAATTAGAAAATAGTGTGGCAGAAATTAGGCACTGACCAACATTTAACCAAAATAAGGTTGAAATCAGTTCGTGATTTAGACATTAAAAGGTCTGTCTTTCAGATCTGTAGAGGGAAAGAATTTATGGCCAATGAAGAACTAGAAAACATTAAGAAATGCAAAATTGATAATTTTGATTATAATAAATTAAAAAGTTTTTGTACAAACACAATCAATACAGACAAGATTAGAAAGGAAGCAATAAACTGGAGGGAAAAATTATATCCAGGGTTCTGATAGGGTTCTGATAAAGGCCTCATTTCTAAAGTACATAGAGAATTGACTGAAATTTATAAGAATACAAGCCATTCTCCAAATGATAAATTATTAAGAGATATGAACAGACAATTTTTAGACAAAGAAATTAAAACCATTTCTAGTCATATGAAAAAATGCTCTAAATCACTAATGATTAGAAAAATACAAATTAAGACAGTTCTGAGGTACCACTACACATTTCTCAGATTGGCGAAAATGACAGGAAAAGATGAGAAATGTTCAAGGAAATGTGGGAAAACTGGGACACTGATACATTGCTGATGAAATTATGAACTGATCCAACCATTATGGAGAGCAATTTGGAACTATGCCCAAAGGGCTGTTAAACTGTGCATACTCTTTGATCCAGCAGTGTTTCTACTGGATCTGTATCCCAAAAAGAGCATTAAAAAAGGGAAAAGGACCCACATGTGCAAAAGTAGCAGCCCTTTTTGTAGTGACAAAAGTTGGAGAATAGCTGAATAAGCTATAGTTTATGAATGTTATGAATTATTATTATTCTATAAGAAACAATCAGCCGAATGATTTCAGAAAGGCCTGGATAGGGTTAAATGAACTGATGCTAAATGAAGTGAGTAGAAACAAGATAACATTCTAAACAGCAAAAACAAATTATGTGATGATCAGCTTTGATGAACTTTAAAAAGAACAATGAGGTGATTTAGGCCAATTCCAATAGATTTGTTATGGAGAAAGCCATCTGCACCCAGAAAAAGAATTGTGGAGACTGAATGTGGATCACAACATAGTATTTTCAACTTTTTTGTTGTTTGTTTGCTTTTTTCCCATTCTCATTTTTTTCCCTTTTTGATCTGATCTTTCTTGTGCAGTATAATAAATATAGAAATACATATAGAAGAACTGTACATGTTTAACATATATTGGATTGCTTGCTGTCTCAAGGAGAGGAAAAAGGGAGGGAGAAAAATTTGGAACATATGTTTTTTTTACAAGGATAAATGTCGAAAACTATCTTTGCATGTAGTTTGAAAATAAAAAGCCATTATTTAAAAAAGCTAACAATTTATTTTATGAAAAAAAACAATAAAATAGTCAAATCTTTGGTTTATTTGATTTGAAGAAGAAAAGAATTATCTGTATCAAAAGGAAAATGGGTGAATTTACCACCAATGAAGAGGAAATTAAAGCAAAAATTAGGAGCTATTTTGCACAATTGTATGTCAATAAATCTAATAATCTAATTGAAATAGATGAGTATTTACAAAAATGTAAATTGTCCAGATTTAGAAGAACAGAAGAAGAAATCAGAAGAAATTAGAAGAACAGAAGAGGAAATCAAATACTTAAATAACCCCATGTTAGAAAAAGAAATTGAACAAACCATCAATAGACTCCCTAAAAAGAATCTACAGTCAGATGGATTTAGAAGTAAATTCTACCAAACATTTAAAGAATAATTAATTACAATGCTATATAAAATATTTGGAAAAATAAGAGAAGGAATTGTACCAAATTTCTTTTATGACATAATACCTAAACTATAAAGAGCCAAAACAGAAATTATATGTATGAGTGTGTCTTTTCTTTACTTTCTTGCAAATTGTTCTTTTGCTCTCTGCTATACACTTTATTTACTTTATTCTTTCCCTCCTCCTTTCATTCTTACTCCCACACCCAAGCAGGCTATTATAGGGTTTTTGGGGCTTCTTTTTTTTTTTTTTTTTTTTAGTTCCAGTTGCTTTATTGTTTAATTTTCACAGTTTCATTCTCTATTTTTTTTTAATTTTTAAAATTATTTTTATTAAAGTTTTTTATTTTCAAAACATATGCAAGGATAATTTTCAATATTTACCCTTGCAAAACCTTGTGTTTCAAGTTTTTTTCCCTCCCTTCCCCCAACCCCCACCTAGATTTCAAGTAATCCAGTGTTAAACATGTGCAATTCTTCTATACATATTTCCATAGTAATTGTGGCTGCACAAGAAAAATCAAATCAAAAAGGAAAAAATGAGAAAGAAAACAAAATACAAGCAAACAACAAAAAGAGTGAAGATACTATGTTGTGATCCATACTCAGTTTCCACAGTCCTCTCTCTGGGTACAATTAGCTATCTTCATCACAAGACCATTGGAACTGGTCCAAGCAAACTATAGTTAAGAAAGGATATAGTGAAATATACATATACCTATGTAAACACACACTTAGCTCCCTTTCATCTCCCCCTCCCCATCATTATCAATCAGGATACAGTTAAGAAAGGATATTTTTATGTATAGATAGTAGATATGAACATATATGTGTGTGTACATACATGTACACACAAAGACACATCTTCCTTTCATCACTTGCATGTAAGCAAGTTACAGTGAAGAAAAGATATATTTATATATACATATGTAGATGTAGATGTATATATGTAGATATACACATACATACACACGTCTTTCCTATCCCTGCTGACTCTTTCATTAAATTCTGCTCCATAACTTGGCTTACTATTTCTTAAGCTCCTCCCCTACCCAGAAATCCCTCCCTTGTCTTCTTTCCCCTCACCCTTTGCTTCCTCATCCACCTATTCCTCCTCCCTTATTTCTTTATAGATTTTGAAGGGTGCTATACTCTTCATAGTTTCCAGAATTAGCCCTTCTTCCCTCTCTAATAACTGTGTCTATTCTTTCTCTGCATCTCATTTGTATAACATAATTACTATTTTTACCTTACCTCTGCTCCAATCTTTCTTTTGAGCCAACCCATTGTTGATGTTAATCTTAAACATATAGTACACATTTCCTACGTAAAAAAAAATTGTCCATGTTGAGTTCCTTGAAATTTATCTTTGATATTGGCTCTTATATGTTAAATTTTCTATTATATTCGGGTTTGGTTGATAGGAAGTCCTGAAAATCTGCAAGTACATTAAATGTCCATTTTTTCTCATTCAATATTATATATAATTTTGTGGGATATGATGTGTTTGGACTTAGACCTAGTTCTTTTGAGTTTAGATTCTAGGATCTGTGGTCTTTTATTATAGCTACTGATAAATCTTGTACAATTCTAATTGTAGCTCCAACATATTTGAATTGTGTTTTCTTGTTTCTTGTAAAATTTTCTCTTTGATCTCAGGGTTTCAAAATTTGGCAATAATATTCCTGTGCATCTTCCACACAGGATCTCTTTGAGGTAGTGATTAGTGGATTTTTTCTATTTCTACTTTCCCCTCATGTACTATCACTCCAGGACAATTTTCTAGGATTATTTCTTGCATTATTGTGTCAAGGTTCTCTTTTTGGTCACAACGTTTTGGCAGTCCAATTATTCTTATATTTTCTCTTCTTGATCTGTTTTCTGTAACTGTTGTTTTTCTTATGAGATGTTTCAAGTTCTATTCTGTTTTCTCATTCTTTATAATCTTTTTTGTTATTTCTTGGTTTCTCATAGTTTCACTGACTTCCTCTTGCCTGATTTTAATTTTCAAAGAGTTGTTTTCATCTTTGAGACTCAGGATCTCCTTTTCTAATTGGTTAATTTTTTTTTCATAATCTTGTTTTTCCTGGATGGTTTTAATTTTTTTCTTTAATTTTTCCTCCGTGTCTTTCATTTGATTTTTAATTTTTTTTGAGTTCTTCTATAAATTCTCTCTGGGCAGGGAGCCATTCATGTTCCTCTTTAGGGTAGAAGCTTTTTTTCACTAAAGTGTCCTCCTCTGAAGATGAATCCTGGTCTTCCCTATTCCCGTAACATGTTCCAATGGTGGGGTTCTTTCTTCTTTGTGGGTTCATTTTCTTTCTTTTTTTTTAATAAAAGGTTTTAGTGTAAGCACCTCTTATGGTACCTCATGCTTTCCTTCAGCTCTCCACTTTGACCAAGGACCCTAAAGCAACAGCTCCATCCTCCTACAAATGCCCACAACCAGCAGTACTCCTATTCTGCTGCTTCTGCACTCACTAATTCTTCTCACCCAAGGCCACATCTCAGCTTCACATCTGGACTGATGGGCCCATCAGGCTTCGCTTAGTCTTTTTGGATTCAAACTCCCACACCACAGTCAGGAAGGTGAAAGTCTCTGTAGTTCCTGCTGAGGATCTAACTACCCCACAACCAGACAGCCAGAAGGATCCTCAATAGGTGTTTCTGCAGAGCTAGCCCGGAGGTGTTTGCACTTCAGAGAGGTTAATTCCCATTTAGGGTCTTTCTTCAGATCTTGTAAATTTGTGTCAGGAGGACTCCTGTTCTGCCGAAGTGTTGGTTTTTCACCACTCTATGTTGACCCTGAAGCACAAATTTGTGCCATCTAGTTGACCCTCAAATCTAATTTCATATGGGCTTATACCCCAAAGAGATACTAAAGAAGGGAAAGGGACCTATATGTGCCAAAATGTTTGTGGCAGCCCTGTTTGTGGTGGCTTGAAACTGGAAGATGAATGGATGCCCATCAATTGGAGAATGGTTGAGTAAGTTGTGGTATATGAATATTATGGAATATTATTGTTCTATAAGAAATGAGCAGCAGGATGAATCCAGAGAAGATTGGTGAGACTTATATGATCCTAAGTGAAATGAGCAGAACCAGGAGATCATTATATAAACCCTCAACAACGAAGTATCCTGTATGAGGATGTATTCTGATGGAAGTGGATTTCTTCGACAAAGAGAAGGTCTAACTCAGTTTCAATTGATCAAGGATGGACAGAAGCAGCTACACACAAAGAAAGAACACTAGGAATGAATGTAAACTGCTTGCATTTTTGTTTTTCTTCCCAGGTTATTTTTACCTTCTGAATCCAATTCTTCCTGTGCAACAAGAGAACTGTTTGATTCTGCACACATATATTGTATCTAGGATATACTGTAACATATTTAACATATATAGGACTGCTTGCCATCTGGGGGAGGGGATGAAGGAAGGGAGGGGAAAAGTTGGAACAGAAGTGAGTGCAAGGGGATAATGTGAAAAAATTACCCAGGCATGGACTCTGTCAATAAAAAGTTATAATAAAAAAAATAAAAATAAAGAGAAAAAAATCTAATTTCATAATATTTGAATTTTTAATATGGAAAATATCAAAAGACATAACTTATAAAAACAAAAGCTCTTTGGAGAAGTTCTCAACATTTTTGAGCGTAAAGAAGTCCTGAGATCAAAGAGTTTGAGAATGCTAATCTTAATAACTTCAGTTTTAAAAAAGGCAAAGTTGGGTAGTGGTTAGAAAGGTGGCCTTAAAGACAGGAAGACCTGGCATCAGAGCTTGGGCTCATGAGGTAAGCCTTCAGTGTTCTAGGTAACTTTCAAAATTGAAGCAATTTTCAAGGTGTGTGCGTGTGTGTGTGTGTGTGTGTGTGTGTGTTTTAAATAAGCATTTTTGAAATTTTTCTTTCAAATGATCGACTCTGTGAGAAGCAGTAATTTAAGTTTCTTCCAAGTGTGTCTCTTCACAGCTCTAGACCAGAATTAAGCTTAACAGGGTTTTCTTTCCATGTTGTTTTTACCGGGCCCTTTCTGTGACTTTGGTTTCACCAGGTTATAAGAGGGCCAATGGGAATCTCATTCATCCACTCCTATGCATCACCAATTAGAGGATGAGACATTTGGCTACTTTAAGAAAGGCTCAGAGGTCTATTTGCACTGGTAGAGGGGAACTTGCTGCTTAATATCTAACAGTTATATAGTATGTAAAAGTAGCTTGATTTTATGTAACACTTTAAGTTTTGCAAAACACTTTACAAACTTATCTCACTTGATCCTCACAACAACCCTGGGAGGCAGACACTATTATTATCCTCATTTTATAGAGGGGGGAATTGAGGGAAGTGGAATAAGTCTATTTCCTATTCTTATTTCTGTTTAAGAAGATGAAAACAAGGGGAGTAGGTAATGGAAAATGAATAAAAAAATATGACATAAAGTGATGAAATTAACTGTTTCATAAGAAATTGGGAAGACTTTTTTATGTATGGATACAGAGAGAGTAGTGAACAAAATTAAGAGAACATTTTATACTATTACAATAATATTATAAAAAAAACATCTTTGGGAAGATTAAAACACTGCTCAATGTAATGATAAAACAATTCAAAGAACTAAAGATTGAAACATGCTTCTTCTGCCAGAGAGGCAATGATGAACTTAAAAATGCAAACTAAGATTTTTCTTTTTTTAATTGGCCAGTGTGGGGATATATTTTTGTGAGATTATGTACCTTAACAGTTTTATTATTGTTCAATTGGGAAACGAGCAGTGAGAAGGAAAGATAATTGTTGCTGTTCAACTCATGTCTTACTCTTTGTGACAGCTGGATGGCACACTGGACAAAACACTGGGCCTGGAGTCAGAAAGACCAACTTTAAAAAGTGCCCTTGGATACTTATTAGTTTGGTGACCTTGGGCAAGTCATATAAGCCTGTTTGCCTCAGCTGGAGAAAGAAATTGCAGACTACTCCCAGTATCTTTGCCAAGAAAACCTCAAATGGGATTATGAAAAGTTAAACATGACTGAAAAAAATTTTTTTTCTTGTTCTTATTTATTCTGCCTTGTGGCAAAGGGATTATGTAGGTGAGAAAAATGAATATTTGGAAAAATAGTGTGGTAGGACAAAAGAGGAAAGAAAAAGCTTTTATAATGGAGGAGAAGGGGATGATGGTTAAGAATTGAGTGAATTTTACTCTTATCAGAATTGTCTCAAAAAGGAAATGACATGCACTTTCAATATGGGTTTAGAATCTATCTTACCCAGCAGAAAATTAGGAGGGAAGGGGAGGGGAATGGGAGAAAGGGCATATTAGGAGAAGGGGTAGTCAGTAGCAAAACACTTTTGAGGAGGGTCAGGGAAAAAGAGAGAGAATAAAATAAATGAGGTGGGGGGATGCAGTTAATAGTAATTGGGAAAAGAATTTTGAAGGAAGTTTCTTTGGTAAAGGCTTCATTTCTCAAATGTATAGGGAACTGAGTCAAATTTATATAATAAAATAAGAACCATCTCTAGAAGGCTGGAATGATTGTACAGGGCTGGAACTCTGAAAAGGTGTACTTGAATCTAAGACAACAGAGTACTTAAGGCTAAGGACCTACTCAATGTGAGATAATGGTTCTATAACCTATATTTAGATGATATGGTGATGTGATGGCTCTCCTCAAAATTGGTGCCTGCTGAATATCTTGTGTTAAGGTAATTGTAAGGAAGGATTAGAGGGCTGAGGGAGAAAGTCAGAGTCTCTCTGACCCAGCATGCTCAGCAGGGAAGACTTCAGGTTCCAGACTCGAGTTCAGAATCCATCTTCAACGAGCCATGTTGCCTGCCTCCTTCACTTCTCCTCCTAAAGAACAAGGACTTTGACTGATCTTGACTCTGATTGATCCTGAGGTCCTCCAGAAAGTTAACCCGGACATTACAACCATCTCCCAATTGATAAAATGATCAAAAGATATGAATTATTTCCAATGGGGTATAAAATCATATATATCCTATGACCTAACAATACCAGGCATGAATCCCAAAAGAGATTTAAAAAAAAAAAAAAAAAAAGGAAAAGAACCCACATGTAAAAAAAAATATTTATAGCAGTTTTTTCCCTCAGGGCAAAGAATTAGAAATTGAGGTATGGTTGAATAAATTGTAGTATGTGAGTATGATGAAATATTCTATGGGAAATGATGAGAAGGATGCTCTCAAAAAACAAACAAACAAACATAGAAAGGTCTCTATGAACTCAAGCAAAGTGAAAGGTAGAGCATACAAAGAAATAGCAATTTTGTGAGATGACTACCTATAAATGACTGTCATTCTCAGCAAAACAATGATTCACAACTACTCTGAATGACTTCTGATGAAAACTGCTGTCCATCCCCAGAGAAAAAACTGATTGTGTCTGAATACAGATTGATGTATATATTTTTTAAACTTTATTTTTCTTGAGATTTTTGATGGGGAGAAGGGAGATCTATATGTTTTGTTTTGTTTTGTTTCCCCACAACATGATTTCTATGGAAATGTTTTGCAAAACTTCACACATAGGGAGGAAGGGAGAGAATTTGGAATTCAAAGTTTTAAAAACAAAAGTATAACTAAAAATTTTTAATCTGGAAGAGGACATAAAGAGTGATGGAAAATTGTTTGACATATTTAAAGGTCTTTGATTGGGAAAAGGGATTATATTTATTCTGTTTGACCCAAAGGGCAGAATTAAGAACAATGGGTAGAAGATGCAGAGAAACAGATTTTGGCTTAATACAAGGGAAAGCATCCTTTTTTAAGGTTTATCCAAAAGCAGGAGCAAAAATTGAATGTCCACCTCTTGGAGTTGTTATAGATGGGGTTTATTCATGACTGAGTTGAAATAGAATTCTTAACCAGAAGCCCATGAATTTAAAAAAAGTTCTGATTACCATATGGTTGATTTCCTATATATTTTATGCATTTAAAATATCATCTAGGAGTCTATAGGTCTTACCATATTTCCATGGCACAAGAAAGGCTGAATTCCTACACTAAAGATTCTTCAATGTCCATTCCAACTCCAAAATTCTATGCAGTTGAGACTCAGTAGAGTTAAGTGATATTTAAAATTAAAGTTAGTTATTGGAAGATCAGGTACTAGAACTGGTCTTCTGCCTCACTGTACATACTTTTTCCAAAATGCTACTTGTTAGCCTTATTTCTTTCAAATCCTGGATCAGCAGGATTTTCTGTCATACAGCAAGGGGGATTATCCTAAATTTATCTCAGATTATTATCAAAATTATTCTATACAATTTTTTAATTGTCTCAAATATCTCATAGTGGAAAGAGTTCTGAACTAGACCACAGAGAACTTAGTATAAAGAGATTTCAGTAGCTCTGTCACAGTTAAGTGACACAGCTTGATCTTGGACAAATCATTTAACATCCCTCTTATTCTTTTCCTCTTCCTTTTTCTTTTCTTTTCTTCCCTCCTCCCTTTTCTTCTTTTTTGTCTTCCCTCCCTCCCTCCTTCCTTCCTTTCTCTCTCTCCTTTCCTCCCTTCCCTCCCCCCTAACCCATTTTCTCAGCTTTAAAATAGTCTGTACTCTATTACTTATAAGATTCCCTCCAAATATAGATGTATTCTGAACAAACTAGGTTTTTTTTTAATATAACTTATTTGGATAGAAAAATGTGAGAAATTTATATTTGAATTTTTTCCCCTTAGTTTTTGTATTCTTTCATTGGCATGTCAGGAAATACTTCTAACTTCTTTCTGAAAGTTCCACATAGGCAGAAGCTTACACTACAGTAGAGGAATTTTTACTATGGGGTCCACAGATCTCCAAGGAGTGCTTCAATAGATTTCAAGAGGTTCTATGAACTTGGACAGGAAACAATTTACTTCTCAATTTTCACTATACTCTAAGTGAAATTAAGTATTTCTTACAATTATGAAAGTAAGTGTACACACTGTTCTGTAAGGAGGTCCACAGATTTCATCAGTTTGGCAAAGAGGTCTTATGATCCAAAAAAGTAAGAATTCCTGTATCATGTGACAAAATAATGTAGAGGGCTGAAACTCCAAAAAACATATACTTGAATCAGACAACCGAGCACTTAAGGCTAATTACCTATTTGAGGTGAGATAATGACTCAATTAGCATATATTTGGATAATGGCTTTTCTCACCATTGGTGCTTGCTGAATGTTTGGTATTAAGATAATCATAGACAAAGATTGGAGGGCAGAGGGAGAGAGGCCAGAGTCATTTGGTGGCAGGACGAGGAGGAAAGAGATTGCTGACTCCAGACTCCAGAATCGAGGATTCTGCTTGCCAGCCTCCTTCACTTCTCCCCCTAAAGACCAAGGACTTTAATTCATCCTGACTCTGGCTGACCCCAAGGCCTCCAGAGAGCTAGCCCATATTTTAGATAGTAAACTTTTTTTTTTCAGGTTCCTCATTTTTTTTTATTATAGCTTTTTATTTACAAGACATATGCATGGGGAAATTTTCAGCATTGACTCTTCCAAAACCTTCTGTTCCATCTTTTCTCCTCCTTCCCCCCACCCCCTCCCCTAGATGGCACATAGACCAATACATGTAAAATATGTTAAATTATATATTAAATGCAATATATGTATACATATTTATACAGTTATCTTAATGCACAAGAAAAATCAGATTTAGAAATAAGTTAAAAATAACCTGAGAATGAAAGTAAAAATACAAGCAGACAAAAACAGAAGGAATAGAAATGCTATGTTGTGGTCCACACTAATTTCCCATAGTTCTTTCGCTGGATATACCTGGTTCTCTTCATTATTGAACAAATGGAACTGATTTGGTTCATCTCACTGTTGCAGAGAGCCACGTCCATCAGAAATGATATTATATTGTTGTTGAAGTGTATAATGGCCTCCTGGTTCTGCTCATTTCACTAAGCATCAATTCATGTAGGTCTCTCCAAGCCTTTCTGAAATAATCCTGCTGGTCATTTCTTACAGAAAAATAATATTCCATAACATCCACATATCACAATTTATTCAGCCATTCTGCAATTGATGGGCATCCATTCTATTTCCAGTTTCTAGCCATTACAAAAAGGGCTGCCACAAACTGCCACAAACATTTTTGTACATATGAGTCCCTTTTCCTTCTTTAATATCTCTTTGGGATACAAGCCCAGTAGTAACACTGCTGGATCAAAGGGCATGCACAGTTTGATGACTTTTTGAGCATAGTTCCAAATTGCTCTCCAGAATGGCTGGATGTATTCACAATTCCACCAACAATTCCACAATAATTATTTCCCCACATTCCCTCCAACATTCTGCATTATCTTTCCCGTCATTCTATCCAATCTGACAGGTGTGTAGTGGCATCTCAGAGTTGTCTTAATTTGCATTTCTCTGATTAATAATGACTTGGAGAATCTTTTGATATGGCTAGAAATAGTTTGAATTTCTTCAGCTGAGAATTGTCTGGTTCATATCCTTTGACCATTTATCAATTGGAGAATGGCTTGATTTCTTATAAATTAGAATCAATTCTCTATATATTTTGGAAATCAGGCCTTTATCAGAACCTTTGACTGTAAAAATGTTTTCCCAATTTAGTGCTTCCCTTCTAATCTTGTCTGCATTAGTTTTGTTTATACAAAAACTTTTTAATTTGATATAATCAAAATTTTCTATTTTGTGATCAGTAATGATCTCTAGTTCTTCTTTTGTCATAAATTCCTTCCTTTTCTACAGGTCTGAGAGGTAGACTATCCTATGTTCCTCTAATTTATTTATAATCTCATTCTTTATGCCTAGGTTATGAACCGTTTCATTTTTAAGACTAACAATTCATATTCCTCTTTCCTTTTTCTAAACAAATTTACCAAAGGTTTATCTATTTTTTTTCCTAAAACCAACTTTTAGTTTTATTTATTAATTCAATAGTTTTTTACTTTCCATTTTATTAATTTTTCCTTTTAATTTTAGAAATTCAAGTTTAGTATTTGCTTGGGAGTTTTTAATTTGCTTTTTTTTCTAGCTTTTTTTCCCCCCTGGCTTTTTAAGTAGCAAGCCTAATTCATTAATCTTCTCTTTCTCTATTTTATTCAAATAAATCTCTAGAGATATAAAATTTCCCCTTATTACCATAAAGTAACCTTTTAAAGTGAAAAATCATATGATTATGGGTTCATGGATCTAAGACTGGAAAGAATCTTAGGGGTCTTCTAGTTCCAACTTCTTCATTTTACAGATGAGGAATTTAAGCTCAGAGAAATTAAGTCACATCAGTACTGACAAAGCTAGGAATTTTAATTCAAGTTTTTGGATTTTCATGATACAGAACAGATGATGAGATAGGCCACCACGTTCTAAAAGCATATTTATTGTGTTCTGCTCTCTTTCTCTAGTGAAAACAGTATTCCAAGATGTGCTCTCTCCCCCCTACAAAAATCAACTCAAATCATAATTAAGTTAGACAGAAGACCGTTTTTATTTTTGTTTTGGCAACACATATACACTCACACAAGAGAAATAAGCAAATATTGAGTTCCATTTTCCCACTGAATACATATACTTAAGAGTAGTGATCAAGAGATAGGCAACATTTTAAAGCAGTTTTCCTTAAAAAGCATTTTCTGACAGAATATACAAATCCAATTCTTCCAGCAGAAAAGGGAAGGCAGACACTCTCACTAACTAAGGTGTCAAGAAACACCTTGGGAGTTCATGGGCATAGAAGGAATGGGGGAAATAGTCTTAAAATACATAATTTCTTTTCATCATTGGTGCTAAAGATCAATTTTTGTACTTTAGGAAAGTAGATTAAGCACTTTCATCTTCATGGCTTCTTGTCTACAGATATAAAGGGAAGAATTGGGTTGGGAGCGGGGGAAGAGAATGAATGGGTAGAAGAGGAATGAGATTATACATGAAAACTCTTTATCATAATTAATGTTGAGGTTTGAAAAATTTACTTATGTTTTTATATGCTTTTCTTTTATAAAGACATCAAATTCAGGGATTAAGTTATTTAAATTCACCATAGTCTGAAATCACATTTGAATTAGATTGTAGAGTTTTTTTAATCTGCTCTTTGAATAAGACACCAATTATATACCAGGTAACTCTGCTGAGCTTAAAAATAATGTGAAGTCACTGGCCTTGGAACATTCTGTAGTTACTAAAGAAATGGACAGGGTGACATGATGGAAGTTACACCTTCCTTTGAAATCAAAGGTCTTAGATTTGAGGCTTGCTTCTGCTTTACATTGGGCAAATCACGCAAGTGACTCATTTTCCTCATTTGTGAAAAGAAGGTTGGATGTCATTGCCTTGAAAGGTCTTTTCTAATTCTAACTCTGCGATTCTATGATCTTTATAAGTAAAAATAGCCTCAGTCTTGAAAAATTCCATAGTCTGGGCAATTATCATTGGCTTTAAAACTGTGCCCTCATGAAAGACTTCCTGTTGGGATGCAACTGACAGAGACAGCACAACATACAATGAATATAATGTGCCATTATGCCTTTTGGGATAAAAATCATGGAGAGAACTCTTAGAGGAAAAGGAACAGGAAAAACCAGGAGAAAGTGAACATTCAAAACCCTCTGTGAGACCACATACTCCTAAATGTGTTCTTTTCCCCATAACCTCTGAAGACACTTATCAATGTTGGCTGATTGGTGTTAAAAAAAAAAAAAACACTGAGGATTATGAAGTAATTTTTCTTTATTACCACTATTTGTTCTAATTGTGGAATTATATTAGAAAGATATTCAAAAGAATGGCTTAAAAAGGGTTCTTTTTTTTTCTGAGGAGAATCTACTCTTCAGTGTATTCCTGTATTCTCTGTTCTAAAATCTGTCACATTTAAACATAAAGAAAGGGCTGAAGACCAAGTATAAGAAAATCATAAAACAATTAAATAACTCGTATCATTTTTTCAACAGCCTACCTGTTTCTCTGCTCAGTTTACCTATGAGCTATTTTTAAAAATCTATTCTCTTTCTAATTAGTCTTCCATAAATCATATTCTTTTTAACTTTAAAAGTTCTTTTTTAAAAAAAATCTGTTCTTTTTCATGGAAACTGTGTCTTTTAACCTTTTTCTTTTTCTTCACCAAAGCTATAATAAACAAAATACAAGCAATGAAGGTGAACCCTGAAACTGTCCTTCCTGATTTTGGGGGGGAAGCCATGGGGGTAAACTCTGAGAAACTCTCCTCTGGGAAAGGACCACCTCAGGGAATCAAGATAAGTTATCTTGGTGATGACTAGCTGCACCCTCTAATGAGTTGAAAATTAGTCCAGGACCACTCCCTATTTATCTGGTCTTGGTGGTCTCATTCAACTGGAAATCTAGGCCCGGGGGCAATGACAACATTTAAGGAATCTCATTCAATTGAAACCCCAGTCTCAGATATTTTATAAAAAGACAATTTTAAACTCATATCCTTGCAGAAGTTGAAGTAGGAATTATGCTTTGCCAAGGGACCTCTCCTCTTGGCACAGCTGCCTACCAGGACTCCTGCCAATGTGAAGAGAGCTTCTTCTCAGTGATAACCTCTTGTTATTTCTCTGCCAGGACTTATGACTAAGAAGTCTGCCTTCCTAGCAAAGCTGGCTTCTCAGTGAATAGAAGGAAATAAACTTTCCTTTTGCTATTAAACTTTTTGGGTTTGTGAATTCTTTTCACATTGGACCTATGTTGACCAGAAGGGATTCCCCCAACTCTCTGCACTGCCACTAATGGCATCACAAGCAATTCTTGGATAAATTATCCTGACAGGTTTTCTATTTTATGCATCAATTCACAACTCTTATCTGCTTTCAATTCAATTTAAAGAGTAAATGTTTTTAGCTATACTTTTAAAAAACAAATCTTCTGCTCTCCTGAATTTAATCTTAGATTTGGGAGGCAAAGGATAAGGTAGAAAGGGATGTATGAAGGCAATCAGATTTAGAATTACAGAGCTGATGGGGGACTTACTCGTCATCTAGTCTCTTCATTTTATAAATGAGCAAACAGGCTTCTTAATGTGATGTGATTTGTTTCAGGCTATCTTGCCAATGAGGAGCAGAGCCAGTGTTAGAAATGTAGTATCTTGTAGAGAATACATAATGGAGAAAAAGCCACTGGTTCTGTAATTAGAAGACCTAGTTCAAATGCTGCTTTGGACATTTATTAACCATGTGACTGACTATAAGCAAGTCACTTAAGCTTTATAGAACCCTCTAGGGTATTTCCTTAAAAATGAGAAGGTAGTACCAGATGGCTTCCAAGGCTCTTCCATCTCTAGATTTGAACTCTTGACCCCCTGGCCAGGATTCTTTCTTTTATTATTCTGGATGATGAAAGAAGCCTTGACTTCTGCTTTAATATTCTGGTCACAACAGCATTTTTTGTGAGGCTTGAGCAACATCATTCCAGAAAAATGTATATCTGATTAAAAAGGGCTAAGTACACTCCAGTAATATGTTGGTATAATTTGGGTAATTTGAGTTGTTGGGGCATTAGGGTGACAATTTTCAAAAAGACTTGCTTAAAATCACTGTCATAATTCTTACTGCTTTTGTAAGAGCAGAAAACATTCAACATAAAGTGATACCTCGATTGCCTCAGTGTGCTGTCATCTCACGATTCATGAAATCTTTTATTATTATTATACAAAGGAAAATAATATATTTAAATGTAGAACTACACTTGTCACATAAGCAGATGCAATGTACAATAACCCTTTTCTTGGAGAAATAAAATACAAAGAATAACAAGGACTGCAGGGAGCTCAAAGGATATTAATATTTCAAGCAGAACCTCAGAGCTCATCTTGTCCAATCCTCTCATCTTACAAGTGAAGAAACTAAGGCTCAGAGAAAGAGGTATGACTTGCCCAGAGCCACACATAATAAATGGCAAAGATGAGATTCAAGATCAGGTCTCCTGATTCCCAATTCAGTATTTCTTCCACAAAACTATGCTGATCTTAGCATACTATCTGGGCAAAGTCTTTCCCCTCCCCCCCCCTTTTTTTTTTGCTACTTTGCCATTTTGATTCCATGATAATTCTAAATATCAATGAAAACCAATGATCAACATTTAAGTTCCATTTACAATTCAGATACAGAAGAAAGGGAGGTAAAGGAGAACCAGGAGACTAGGAGTATGATTCTAGTGCTGCTTGGAATCTCCTATTAGCAATCATTTGCCTACTTAATCTCCCTAACTTTATCAATAATATGTGAACTAGAGTCAAAAACACCTCTTGGTAGTAAGTACAAAACTCCACCTGGTTTCTTTGAAATTTTAGAAAAGCAAAGACTTATTTATTGTGCTATACAATATCTCCAAATGCTTACTGGTGACCCAAAAGGTTTTATATTTAAGGCGGGATGAACAATAATTCTAGGAAGATCTCTTGGAAAAATATGGTCTACTTATATAAGATAGAAGTCTGAAACCAGACAAAATATAATGGCTAGGTAGAATAAGATGACTTTATTTTAATGAATTTTCCAAAATAGGAGACATTTTATTGAAGAGTTATATATATGCATATAAAGTTTTTCAATATTAGGGATGTAAAACAAAAGAAAATTAGAGTAAGTGCCCCAATTACTTACTTGGAATACTGAGGAAATTTTGGTTTCTTTCTGATTATTGTGGTTTCCAGGGCCAAAATGCATATGCATGAAAAAAAGCTGTAACACTTATAAAGCAACGAGTTATAGTCCTAACAATAATGCTCAAAGATTTATTATGGGGGTAAAAATTGTTTCTAATTCCAGGATATGGCAAAGAGAGAAATACTAATAAGTTTAAATTGCTTTTAAAGGTTTTGTATCCTTCTAAACATGAAACATTACTTAACCACCAATCAACAAACATTTATTAGGTATTGTACATCTATTCAGCACTATTAAGCACTGAGGTTACAAATAAAAGCAAAAACAGCAAAAAATGAACAACAAACCTGTTCCTGACCCCAATATCAAATCCAATTACGATGAATTTTAAGATAGTATCCAAGTTATTTAATTATATTTAATTTCTACTGAATTGAAAATTTCTTAGAATAAATGGGAGTATTTTTAGCAAATAAAGAATTATCTACTTTTATGCGAGAGTCTTTTAAAATAATATCCATTAAAAAAACACTTAAGATGTAGTTTTAAAATGCCAGCTATTGCTTGGTATTGGCTTTTGAAATTTATCAATTGTGACTGATAGTGTAGGTAGAACTTGTCTTTAATTAATGAAACTTTTCCACTTTAAAATTCTGATCAATAAGTTTTTCTATTATTTGTAAGAGATGAGATAGATTTGATGATACCTAATGTCTTCTCTGTTTTTGCAAATTCTAATCTGTAGTTCTATGATTCTACTTCATGCAATCTGCTTCCATTTTCTTTTCAACAATATAATTTTGAGCAATAACAACACTGCACAGTTATAATTTAAGATGTGTATAAGGTACTCAAAAATATTCCTATATATGCCATGTAAGTACATCGATAATAATCCTAAGAGACCTTTAAAAAACCATTTTCCAGCTTTTAATGCACATTAACAAGCACAAAACTATCTGAACATAACATTTAGCATTTTGTTTTATCCAAAACAAAGCCAAAGAACAATAGCAAACTATCTATGAAGTACAAATTTCAGTGACTACAAATTTCTAAGTACGCAAACTTGCTCTGAAATCACATTCTAAAATTCTGCAAGGTCTCTCTTAAAATTTGTATGCTTGACATGTAATTTCACAATTTTCACAATGAATAACTTTAAGTGATCTTCAACATTTCATTTCACGCTTTTTTTTTTAAAGACTTCTTTCTTCATTAAGATTTCCCTATTAGGCAATTTTCAACTTTGTGATTGAAATTTTTCACATGTGTGCTCGATTCATTTTTATAAGAAAGAAAAGCATCTCTCTCTATCTTTTTTAAAACTATTTCCATGGAATCAATCTAATGTTTCAAATGAATAAAGTAAAATTTATCTTTGAATATGGCCAAAAAAACTCAACATCTCAAAGAGTAAAATTTTCATATATAATGAAAGCCATTCAACCCAGAAATGATCCCTGGTTTGTTTCTAGTCATTTCTCAAGTGGATGCTCTAATTAGACACAGAAACTTAGTAGTCATTCCCAACAAGAAGGTATTATATTTTAACCAACTCTTTCCAACTCCACCTGGGCTCAGAGAGATGAACAATCATCAGTTATCCCAGGAGAATGTCTTCAGAAACCTAGTGGTCTTACACCGAGCTTGAAAAAGGAACAACTTGCTTGCCACCCACATACACTTCGTCAATATTTCGATCATCTCCTAAAACAAGAATTAAATAATTAATGCCTACTGTGTACCTGGCACTGAGCTAAATGCTAAGAAAAATATGAAGATGCAGCTAATATGGCCTTTTGTGTTACATGACCAGCATTTAAAGTTAACTACTCTTCTCTTGGGATTAAAACCAGAATTAAGTTCATCTGGTATAATTCATATAGGCAGTGCTGGGTTGGAGTTAATCACAGTTTTCAGCATCATTTAGGGCTCTGAAATAGCAAAAGCCATAATTGTGGATTAACAGACAATTGTGGCTCTCTCAATATTAATGTGAAGTGGAATAGCTACTGCATTCATTTAAGCTTCAACCATGCTGTTTCACTTGTAAATTAGAGAAACCAAGGTATACCAATTTTTAATCCACCATATGGCTCTCTTGTAGAAATTCAACTAGCTTGATATTCCCTTCAGTTTTTCCCCAAAGTCCTATAACTATATAGAGAATCCAAAGAAATTTCCAATCAACTATACATAATATGAATTGTGCTTTCTTCTGATCCCAAGTCCTGTAACACCCCAGGTAAAATAGACTATTAGGTATGGTAAGAATTTAGAAAAGGGAGATCAAGGTGGGATGAAGTAATGGAAGCGTTAAGACTTGAATTAGATCTTTAAAAAGAGATAGGCAAAGAAAGTTTTTTTAAAAAGGGAAAAAGGAACTATTTGGATTTTTTTTCCAATTACATGTAAAGATAGTTTTCAAGATTCACTTTTATAAGATTTTGAATTCTAAATATTTTTTCTCCCTCCTTTTTTTTCTCTCCCTCCTCCCCAAGACAGACACATTGTTTACAATAAGTTATACATGTACAATCATTTTAAACATATTTTCATAATAGTCATATTATGAAGGATATAGTAAAACATAACCTTTATGTTAAAAGCCATAAGAAAGAAAAAACAAAGAGGTAAAAACAGTATGCTCTGATCCACATTCAGTCTCCATAATTCTTTCTCTGGATATAGATGGCATTTTTCATCGCATGTCTATTGCAAGTGTCTTGGATCACTGTATTGCTGAAAAGAGCTAAGTCTATCATAGTTGATCATCACACAATCTTGACATTACTGTATACAATGTTCTCCTGGCTCTGCTTTCTTCACTCAGCATCAGTTCATGTAAGTTTTACCAGACTTTTCTGAAATCAGCCTGCTCATCATTTCTTATAGAATGTATTATATTACATGCAAATTATGCAATTTTTTCAACCATTCCCTAGTTGATGGGCATTCACTTAATTTCCAGTTTCTTGCCAACATAGAAAGAGATGCTACAAACATTTTATCACATATGAAACCTTTTATCTCTTTTATGATCTCTTTGGAATACAGAGCCAGAAGTGATACTGCTGGATCAAAAGTTATGCACAATTTTAGAGCTCTTTGGGCATAGTTCCAAATTCTTTTCCAGAATGGCTAGATCAGCTCCATAAGCAATACATTAGTTTTTCCGCATCTCATCCCAACATTTATCATTACCTTTTCCTGTCATCTTAGTCATTTTGACAAGTGTGAAGATAACACCTCAAAATTGTTTTAATTTGCATTTCGTTAATAAATAGTGATTTAGAGTATTTTTTCACATGACTATAATTGGTTTTAATTCCTTCATCTAAAAATTGTCTGTACATATCCTTTTACCATTTATCAACTGGGGAAAGGTTTGGATTCTTATAAATTGACTTAGTTCTCTATATATTTTACAATGAGGCCTTTATTGAAACACTGATTGTAAAAATTGTTTCTTAGTTTTCTGCTTCCTTTATGTCTAAATCATCAACCTATTGTGATTTTATCTTGGTATAGGATGCAAGATGTTTTTGCAGTACTAATTTTCCAGTTTTTCCAGTGTTTTTTGTCAAATGGTAAGCTCTTATCCCAGAAGCTGAAGTCTATCATCATTGATTACTGTGTCTTGTGTATATAACCCATTCCATTGATCCACTAATCTATTTCTCAGCCAGTATCAAATGGTTTTGATGACTACAATTTTATAATGCAGTTTTATAGTCTAGCATGACTAGGCCATCATCCTTTGTCTTATATCATTAATTCATCCTGTGCAATTTCATTAGTTGCTTTGATATTTTTGATCTTTTGTTCTTCCAGATAAATTTTATTATTTTTTCTCTGTACATAATATAATTTTTGGCAGTCTAATTAAAATGACACTGAATAGGTTAATTTAGGTAGAATCATCATTTTTATTATCTTTTTTATTTATTATTATTAGCCTACCCATGATCTGTTGATATTTTTCCAGTTATTTAGATCTGACTTCATTTGTATGAAAAGTGTTTTGTAATTATGTTCATATAGTTCCTGGATTTGTATTGGCAGGATAGATTCTCAAATATTTTATATTGTTTATAGTTATTTTAAATGGGATTTCTCTTTCTATCTTTTGCTGTTGGGCCTTATTGGTAAAATATACAAAAGCTCATGATTTATGTGGGTTTATTTTCTATCCTGCAACTTAACTAAAATTAATTGTTTCAAGTACTTTTTAATTGATTCTTTAGGATTCTCTAAGTATAACATATCATCTGCAAAGAGTGACTGATAGTTTTGTTTCCTCATTGCCCATTTTAATTCCTTTAATTTCTCTTTCTTTTCTTATTGCTAAAGCCAACATTTCTAGTACAATACTGAATAATAGTGGTGATAATGGGCATCTTTGCTTCAACCTGATCTTATTGGGAATGCTTCCAGTTTATTCTCATAACATAAATCATATTCTAAGCCTTTAGTCCTTTAATGTAGAAGCTGCTAAATCTTGTTTTATCTTGGCTCTGGCTCCACTATACTTGATATGTTTCTTTCTGGATGCTTGAAATACTTTCTTCACCTGCGAATTCAGGAATTTAGTTATAGTTTCCCATAACATATAATGTTTGCTAATGGTTTTAGATAGATACTACCTGTCATTTTAAGGAAAGATGTTTATTCCTATAATCTTTACTTTTTTAAAAAACAGGAATGAGTACTATATTTATCAAAAGATTTTCCTGCAATCTATTGAGATAATCATGACTTTTGTTAGTTTTGTTATTGATACTGTCAACTATGCTGATAGTTTTCTTGATATTGAATCAGCTCTGAATTCATAATATAAATCCCACTTGGTCATAATGTATTATCTTGGTGGCAAACTGCTGTAATCTCTTAGCCAATATTTAAAAATTTTGCACCAATATTCATTAGAAAACTGGCCTATAATTTTCTTTCTGTTTTGACTCTTCTTGATTTAGGGATCAATACCATGTTTGTGTCATAAATGAAATTTGGTGGGACTTCTGCTATTTTTCCAAATTGCTTAGAATTAATAGTTTTGTAAATGTTTGGTAGAATTCACTTGTAAATCCATCTGGCCCTACAGATTTTTCCTTAGGGGTTCATTGATAACTTGTTAATTTTTTTTTTCTAACAAGGGTTTAAATACTTGATTTCCTCCTTTGTTAATCTAAGCAATTTATAGTTTTAGAAATATTGAGACATTTCAGTTAGATTGTAAAATTTATTGGCATACAATTAGGCAAAATAAATTGCTTTAATTTCCTCTTCATTGGTAGTAAGTTCCTCCTTTTCATTTTTGATACTGGTAATGTGGTCTTTTTGCTAATCAAATTAACAAAAGGTTTACTATTTTACTGGTTTTTTCATAAAATCAACTCTTACCTTTGTTTATTAGTTTAATAGTTTTCTTACTTTCAATTTGATTAATGTCTTCTTTCATTTTCAAAATTTCTAATTTGGTATTTAATTGGGAACTTTTATTTTTTGTTCTAGCTTTTTTAGTTGAATGACCAGTTCACTGATCTGTTTCTATATTTTATTCATGTAACCATTATAAAATTTCCCCCAAGAACTGCTTTGACTGCATTCCATAAATTTTGGTATGTTGTCTCATTATTGTTATTGTCTTTGATAAAATTACTGATTATTTCTATGATTTGTTATTTAACCCACTCATTCCTTAGGATTAGATTTAATTAATTAATTAATTTAAGAATAGTTTTAAATCTATCTTTCCATAGCCTTTTTTATTACATGTAGTTTTTGTTGCATGATCTGAAAAGAATACATTTAATATTATTGCCTTTCTGCATTTGATTGTGAGGTTGTGTAGGTGCCCTGTAGGGTAAGAAAAAGTTATATTCTTTTCCATCTCCATTCAGCTTTGTCCAGAGGTCTATTCACCTCAACATCTTTCTCGTTTATTTTTGCTTGGTTTTATCTAATTCTGAGACGGGAAAGTTGAGGCCTCCTACTTATATAGTTCTGCTGTCTACTTCTTCCTATAACTCATCTAACTTATCTTCTACGAATGTGGATGCTGTATCACTTGGTACATATATATTTAGTACCGATATTACTTCATTGTCTATAGAACCCTTTGGCAAGATATCATTTTCACCTTTTTCTATTTTAATTAGTTTTATTTTTGCTTTTGCATTGTCTGAGAGCAAGATCACTACCCCTACTTTTTTTTTTCTTCAGATGAAGCATAAATGTGTGCTCCAACCTTTTACCTTTACTTTCTGTATATTTCTCTGCTTCAAATGTGTTTCTTGTTAAAAACAACAACGACAACATATTTTTGGATTCTGGCTTTTAATCCACTTTGCTATCAGCTTCCATTTTATGGGCAAGTCATCCCATTTGCATTCACAGACATGATTACTAGTTGTGTATTTCCCTCTATCCTATTTTTCAATGTTTATACCTTTTCTCCTTTCATTTTTTCCCTCCTCACCAGTGATTTGTTTCTAACCCCCACTTCCCTCAATCTGCCTTCTCTTATATCAGCACTCCCACTCTTTTCTTTCTCCTTTCCCTTCCTACTTTCTCATAGAGTAAGACTAAATGTGTATGTTATTCTCTGTAAAGTCAAATCTAATGAGATTAAGATTCAAATAATGCTAATAATCCTTCCTTTCCTTTTACTGTAATAGGTCTTTTGTGCCTCTTCATCTAATGTAATTTACCTCATTTTACCCTCTCCTTTCCTCTTCTCCCAGTACAATAATTTTTCTGGCTCTTAATTTTTTCTATCATCACATCAAATTCATCTTATATTCACACCCTCTGTCCATGTATATTCCTTCTAACTGCCCTAAGATATAGTTCTTAAGAGTAACATCCTACCATGTAGTAAACAGTTTAAACTTTAAGTAATATTTTTTCTTTCCTGTTTTTATGTTTCTCTTGAGCATTATATTTGAAAAGCGAATTTTCAGTTTAGTTCTGGTCTTTTCATCAGAAATAATTATAAGTCCCCTATTTTATTGAATGTCTGTTCTCCTGAAAGATTATGTTCAATTTTGCTAAATAGTTGATTCTTGGTTGTAGTCCAAGTGCTCTGGCCTTATGGAATATCATATTCTAGGTACTCAGATTTTTTAATGTGAAAACTACTAAGTCTTGAGTAATCCTGATTAATTATTAATTACCAATATTGAGGACAATATTTGAATAGTTTCTTTCTGGCTGATTACAGTATTTTCTCCTTGACCTGATAGTCTTGGAATTTAGCTACAATATTCTTTGGAGTTTTCATTTTGGAGTCTCTTTCAGAAGGTGATAGGTAGATTCTTTTAATGATTTCTTGAAAGATGTTATCTAATCCCTTTTTTTGATCACAGCTTTCAGGTAATCCAATATTTCTTAAATCATCTCTCCTAGATCTATTTTCTAAGTCTGTTGTTTTTCCACTGCAGCATTTTATATTTTCTTCTATTTTTTTTTATTTTTAAAATTTTGTTTGACTGATTTTTGGTGTCTCATTAAGTCAATAGCTTCTATTTGTCCAATTCAAATGTTTAATAAATTATTTTCTTCAGTTAACTTTTTTATCTCCTTTTCCATTTTTAATTTTCCAATTAAACTTTTAAAGAAATTGTTTTCTTAATGGATGTTTTTTCCCATTTCACCAAATCTATTTTTTCAGGAGTTGTTTCCTTCAGTCAGTTTTTGTGCTTCTTTTTCTAAACTGTTGCATAGCTCTCATTTCTTTTGCCAATTTTTCTTCTACTTCTCTTACTTGATTTTTAAAGTTCTTTTTGAATCCTTAAAGAGAACTTTTTGAATTTGAGATCAATTTATGTTCCCCTTAGAGGCTTCACTTTTTGTCATTGCTGTCCTTTTCTGAGTTCTGTGATTCTCCCTAATGCTAAGGTCAGGGCTATTTTTGTTTTTTTTGCTTTTTTTTTTTTTTTTTTTTTTAAGTTTCGCTTTTAGCACATAAGAGAGACTGTTCCAAGCTTCTTTTGCAGGGGATCTGAGGTCTCTCACAGGTTTTCTGTGTTGGATATGAGGTGCTACCACTTTTCCCACTGTGCTGTGTTAATCTGGCATAGTCCTTGAAAACTTACATTGTGCCAGAAATCAGGGGCTTACAATTTGCTTCTGTGCTAGGCCTGGAGATCTCAGCTGAGCCACTGGCCCCTAGCTTCCTGCTAGACTTCCTACACTGCACCCAAGCTGGGCTGCACTTCCCTTTTACTCAAATGAGACAAATCTTTTCTGAAATCCTTCTAAGATAACTTAAGCTGGAAAATTGTTTCACTCTATTTTTTTTTAGGTTCTGTCACTCCAGAATCCGTTTAAAGTCTTGATTTCACATTGTTTCTGAGGGAAACTGGGGAGAATTCAGGTAAGTTCCTGGCTTTTCTCCACTATCTTGTTTACACAAATATTTATAGTAATTCTTTCTGTAGTAACTAAGAATGGAAACTGAGGAGATGCCTATTAATTGGGGAGTGGCTAAACAAGTTATGGTATGTGATTGTAATGAAATATTATTGTGCTGTAAGAAATGAACAAGATGATTTCAGAAAAAACCTCAGAAGACTTATATGTACTGATGCAAAAAGAAGTGAGCAGAACCAGAAGAACATTGCACACAACAATGGTAATATTGTGTGATGAAGCACTGTGAATGACTTGGCTTTTCTCAGCAATGCAAAAATCCAAGATAATCCCATAGGATTCACAATGAAAAAATAAAAATACTATCCTTCTCCAGAGACAGAACTGATATTGTCTGAATATACATTAAAGTATAATCTCTCTCTCTTTCTCTCCTTCTCCCTCCCTCATCTCGTTTTCTCCTTTATTTGGTTGAGTCTTCTTACACAAAATGACTAATATGTAAATGTTTTATATGATTACATACATATAGTCTATATCAAGTTATTATATCAGAGAGGAGAAAGGGGAGCAAGGGATAGAAATGTTTTTTACATGTAATTGGGGGAAAATAAAATATTATTTTAAAAAAGAAATGAATAGATTTACAGACAGAGGGAGAACATTCTAATAGAAACAGCATGAGTAGAGGCATTGAAGCCATTCTGAGGCTGATGGAAACAAAGAACAAAGAGTTAGGAAAAACTGGGGAGCTGCAGGAAATAAAGCACAAAAGTATCAAAAGGCAGAGAAGTCTGAACTGGATATATTTGATAACAGGAAGTCACTGAAGGATATAAAGCAGAGTCATGCTAAAATGAAAGTCTAAAAAGAATTGGAAAGGGTGAATCTAGGGACTGAGAAACTAAGAAACTGTCATGGTAGTACAGGCCAAAGCTAGGGTGGGAAATCCATTTGATGATTGTGAGCCCTGAATCTTTTTTGGAAAACAATTAAAAACCTGGCAACAGTCTCCATGATGAGACTAAAATGAACTAAGATTAAAATAAAATTTATGCAAGCCTCTTGTGTATCATAAATACCAAGGATGAAAGAAATCCAAGGACCCACCTAGATAGAAGAATTTCTGGATGACAGTCTAAAAAAAAAAACAATGAAAGACAACAATTAGAAAGCAGAGTTTTGATATTTCCTCTAGAAAAGTACATTTATAGAAAGTCACAAAATTTAGCATTGAAAAGGATCTTGGAAGCCATCTAATTTAACCTCCTCACTTTAAAGATGAAGAAATTGACACCCTAAGATGTTGTGATTTGTCCAATATCACACTATTAGAATACAGCAGCTAAGCTGTACAGGGATAAAACCCTGGGCCTGGAATCAGGAAGAATTAAATTCAAATCTAATCTCAGAATCTGCTGTGTGGGCAAGTCATTTTACTGCCTGGTTCAGTTTCCTCAACTATAATTACAGTATCTACTGCCTGTGGTTGTTAGAAATATCAATTGAAATACTATCTATAAAGTGCTTAGAACAGAGCTTGATACACATAGTAGGCACTACATTGTTTTTTCCTTCATTTCCTTCCTCCAAACTTGGATATAAACTCTAAAATTAGTTTCAAATTTAGTGCCTTCCACTTCACTAATACATAGACCATTAGCAATCACCATGGCCAAGACACATGAGTTTGTTTTTTGGCAATGAATTTTCATTCTAGTGTTTGCTTTTTTTTTTTTAACAGGGATTTCTACTAGAAAAGTATTTAAAGTGTTTGACAGTTTTTATAGTTGTTCAGAGAAAAGATGCTCTTAAAGTTTAAAAAAATAAGTATGATAAAATAACCTATTTCAGAAGTTGCATAATATAACACCATGATTGGCTGAATAGATTTGGCATTAGGAAGCACATTCCATTGTGAAACTAAACAGTTAACAAAATAATGAATTATATCAATATCAACTTATATAGTTGTTTTCTTTAAGGAGCTCAAAATATCTTATACTTACTTATTCTAATCAATTCAACTTACCATGCCTATGAAATGGGTCAATTCATAAGTGATATTTCATAAGTGTCATATCTTTTACCAAATTATTGATAAAAAATAGCCAAAAATATACAGAAATTTTATCAAACTAAAAGGCACTAAAGTATATATCTATATCTATACATATGTACATGTGAGGATGAATGTAAATATATATTTATATATGTGAGATTGCATGTCAGAGTGGACATAGTACCAATTTTGGAGTCAGCCAAATTTGGGTTCAAATCTTACCTCTCATGCTAGATGATCCCAGATAAGCCACTAACGTTCCCTGTGCTACAAACAGGTAACTAAAAACCAGATGTTACAAATGAATTAAAAAATATATGCATTGGTGGAAGGAGTTTTAAACATTGGGAGCTTCCTACTCCAATGAAATTAGAGATCAAACTCCTCCTATGGGCCACTCTCCTTCCAAAAAAATTAGTTTTCCATATGGAAAGAACATATTAAATAAGAAATGTGACTGTAAAGGAGACTGTTTTTTTATGGCTCTCTCTCTTTATTTGCTAATAATGATGGGCAAAATTAGTTTTTATGCCTAATTTCTGCCTTATGAATGTTGTTCATTCATTCACTCAAAAATTTACTATATGGAGTGGGAAGTGGTTAGTCTCAGAGATTAAAAATAAAGATAAAATTCTTCCTCATCCTTGATCCTGATTTTAAAGACTTTATTATTGTTATCTTATACTTATGATTAATGTATACTAATCCAGCATAATCCCTCAAAATCCTTCCTAATGAAAAGATTTTATCATGCAACTTATGTTTTTTTTTTAATTATTCAAAACATGATTGGAAGGTTTTAATAGCAAATGTATGGGGTCCTACTTAAACCCTCCAAAGACTTTCTCTTGGCTTACCTCTGAAAGCTCACCAGTCAGATCACCACAGAAGAGATCAATTGGAGAGTCTGAAGCCTTAGGGTTGATCAGGAGGGCATCAAATTCTTTGCCAACTTCAAAGTTTCCAATCACATGATCTAATCCCAAGGCTGTAATGCAAAGCAAAGCAGTAAGTTTATGGCACTTTTGAATCCTCAAAATGCTCAAGTGTCCTAAAACTAATATTAAATTTATGAAGTTTGCTTGTGTTCTGGTTCTTGGTTCTATATAAATAGAGAGGGAGAAAGCAACTAAGTGTTTCAAGTCAAGCATAAAAGAAATTAAACTTTTGTGCACTCATTTCAGTTAATTATAGGGATAAGTAGGTAACTTAAGCACATTGAAAGTGAAGTCTAAGAATGAAATGTCTATGTTCTTTTTTTCACTCAAAATGCAGTAACTGGCTGTGATCTTGGGCAGGGCATTTAACATCTCTCAACCTCGATTTTCCCCAATGTAAAATAAAGTTGGATTTGATGGCCTCTAAGATCCCTTTTACATCTAAAAGATGATTTTACATTTAAAAATTTTTCTCTTTTGAGTTGAGCCAATGAATTCTGAAGACCTCCTGCTAAACATAACCCTCTCACACATATTCACATACTCTACTACCCCAAGAAACACCCACTTATATACCACCATTACCTAAAACCTACTAGCTAACTGCATCCTCTTTGCTATTGAATCTTCCAACTTTTATTTTTTCTTCCATTCTGTCACATACTTATTCTTTTGATACCAAGATCCATTTTCATGGAAGTGACATTATTTCAAGATGCTGTGTGATACAGCAAAAAGAATGCTGAATCCAGAGTCAGAATAGTATCTTATTTTGGATATTAGTTATGAGGCCACTGATGCCACTCTCCCTTAGTGTCAATATCCTCATCTATCAAATTAAGAAAAAGCCAATAGTAATAACTTCACGGGGTGGTTGTGAGAATTTCTCTCCCTCTCCCTTCCCCTCCCTCTCTTCCTCTTTCCTTCCCTCTCCCTCTCTCCTTCCTTCTTCCTCTCATCCTCCCTCTCCGTCTACTTCTCCCTCTCCTCCCTGCTTTCCCTTCCCCTCTTCCTTCCCCTTTCCCTTACTCTCTCCCTTCCCCCCCATACACACACAGTGCTTTGCAACACTATATAAGTGTTATTTATTACTATTACCTTTAAAAAATCAAGTATACCATTGTTTATATATGTTATTGGTGCAAATCCTCTGAAAAGAAACACGCTTCATTTAAAAAGAGAGAGAGCAAATTATTTAATGACTTGGGTATCTCAATGGGATGCTTTTTACAGTAACTCAGAAACCCTGATCACCAGGGCAAACCTAAAGTTTAAGGAAATGTGGATTCAGTCTGCAATGCCTCCTTTTTATTTTTTCTTTTTTAAAGAGGAAGATTTTTATTGCAGAAAGCAAAAAAGACATTGTAATAAAGATTCATTTTCTGCAGAAAAAGTTTTTGTGTTTCCTTTGTCCAGGGAGAAGCTGATTAACTGGATGAGACGTTCAAGACAGACACTCCCTCATAGTGAGAGAGCTAAAGAGGCTGCAGAGAACAAAGCCTCCTAGGGAGGGTGTTGGCTGGGGGTACCAAATATAACATATGCAGTATTCCTCATTTGTAATCTTCATCCTCTGCAAAGAAGATTAGGGAGCTGCATTTTCTTCCTTTCTTCAGGAACAAGCTTTATCATTGTCATTAAGGAGTACATAATTGATCCTTTCTACTGTCATTCTTTCCCTGCAGTAGTAGTCATTGTATTGTTATGTTTGAAAATTAAGGTAAACTGGGAGACAACAGTCTGAACACGATTAATTTATTAATTAGGCTATCAGTAACCAAAAAAGTGGGTCAATGGTTTCTCTCTAAGAGAATTTGCAATGCCGTTTAATGATGGGTAATTAACTTCATGTTCAAACATTCTTTACTACTAAAGTTTATCTAGTAAATAAACTGGAATCCTCAAAATGTAGCTTTTCTAAAATGTAGTTTTTCTGTCCAGTGAAAGTACTAGGTTCAAACTTAGAGCTAAACAAAACTTCAGAGATGCTGTTTAGTCCAACCCCTTATTTCACTTTAGGAATCTAAAAGAACTAAAGAGGAATTGACCTGCCCTGGTTGAGTCAGGATTTGAACTCCACAATCTGGTATCTGTGCAATGCCACCAAGAGGCACTCTGTAAAACCAACCTACAGATTGGTAGAGATGTACACACCAAGACTACCAGAGAAGTTTGGATAAAAAGAAAAGCAAACTTGTTTATTTCATTTGTAAAAGTGATTTCAGGAAACCAACACCCTTCCAGCATTGAACAACTGTAAAGAGACAATCTCTGAAATAACAAATTTCTGAAATAAACAAACAAATAACAAAGAGGTGACTTTTGATCTTCAAACATCCACTATGTCTGAGAAGGATTTTGGCAAAATTACTGGGAACTGAATTTCACTTTTCTTTTTTCTTTTAAAAAAATATTTATAGAAAGGTAACTTTTTCCCTTCTCAGGGAAAAAAGTCTGTAAGCCAAAGAATATCACAAGAAAAAAAGGGTACCAAGGTCATTAAAAATGGCCAGAGATAGTCTTCAAATTAGGTTTTTTCTTTGTATTTTTGTTGGAGAAGAATTGAAAGTAAGAACACTTGGATAACTGGAAATTCTTCTTCTATTGATGTATGAGACATCTGCCTTTGGATTCTAGAAGTATTTGTCTAGTACACATAAAACTAATACTGGAAATCAAGTCAATCTGAAAGATTGTAGACTCTTATTAAGTCTACAATTTAGGCTTATTACCAGCAACCAAGGGTAAGGATGTTTCTGGTTATCTGATTTGGATATTTCATTAACATTTGCATAATCTGTCCATCCCTAGTAGACACTATCAAAGAATCCAGATAATTTTTATTTTAAAATGACTTGATTAATTTCACTGAATTTATAAATAGACTCAAATCCAGATAAATCAAAAGGCATTGATTAAGTGCCTAGTAGAGGGTTAGTGCTAAAAAAATCTGCAAAGATATACAAAGGCTGGTAAATAACTCTAATGCATTTATCGAAATTATGTTTTATTGAAAACTATTACCCTCTGAAGAAATATTTCAATTCTTTGAGTATAGGAATAAATGATATAACCAAATCTACCAGAAATTTTAAGCATTGGGATGCAAATAAAACAAAAAGGATTCATTAAGTGTCTACTAAAGGCCAGTCACTATTAGGTCTGCCGCGGCATACCAAAGTTGGTAAACAGTTCAAATCCATTTATAGAAGACTAGTTTTACTGAAAACCACAGCCCTCTGGAGGAAAATCTGGTCTTCTAAATCAAGAAATATTTGTTAATCAAGGACTATATCCAGAGAGCTGTGCTAGATGCCAAGGAAAATATAAAGTTTAAACAAAGTTATATGCCTGCCCTCAAGGACCTTTTGGATATAAAGAGATATAAAATATGACAGATATGAAATGTTAATTACCTTGGCTTCCTCCAAGAGTTGCTAGTCTGAACACTTCTTTAAGAGTGAGGCTTTTGTCATTTACTTTTGTCATGTAAAGGGTGTTGGCTACCACCATTGTTTTTCTGATAGCATCAAGCATGGAAGAGGAATAACCACCAGCAACATCTACAATAGATTAAAAAAATATATTAAGAATAAACTCATGCAGATAAATAAGTAATTAAGTACATAAGCAAAGAAGAGTCATGTAAATAGTGCACTGAACTTGGAATCAGAAAGTCTGGTTTTGAATTCTGCCTCTGAAAGGTGTGTAGCTGCAGGTTCTCTCTGGCTCTCTGGCTCTCTAAACACCATCATAGTTGGCTTATCTTTATTTGTTCAGCTTCCTGGACTTCCAGGACTACAGTTGGATTGCATTTCAGACACTCCCTTTAGTCATTTAAGCTTCAGAGCAGTTGCCCTACCTAGACACCATTATTACCTCCCCACCCCTTTCCCAATACACATTGCTACATGATGTCCTGACATTATTCCACCTCCAGACTGAATATCTATCTTAACTCATTCTTTAATGATTAATATACTTTCACCACCTCATTCTATTGCCATCCCTATGATTTTGAGCCCTTGGCTGCCATTTTTCAAACTCTGTTCTTGTCCTCCATTGATACCTCTTTTCTGATTTTTTGGTGGCTAAATTCCTTAAGAAGGCTGACTATAAATGCTTTCTTCCTTTCTTCTCCCTTTAAAGTTCTCCACAGAGTGGTTTCTAGTCTCATTCAACTTAAACTGTTCTCTCCAAAATTACTATGATTTCTTAATTGCCAAATCTTTAAAAGGCCAGAGCCTCTGCTCCATCTTCATTCTTCTTAACCTTTTTCTAGATACACTCTGACATGGTTAATAGCCTTCTCCTTGACATTCTCTTGACTCCAGGTTTTCATGACCCTGTTTTCTCCGGCTTTCTGTCTACCTTGAACACTCCTCAGGATCCTTTATTGGATAATAATCTAGGTCATGCTCATTAAATATGGGCAATTTCACCATAAGTCTATGTCTTAGGTCCTCTTCTCTCTCTCTCTCTCTCTCCTCTTATATATATATATATATAATTTCACTTGATGATTTAATCAGATTCAATTATCAACTCTATACAGATGATTATATTAACCACTCTCCTAACATCTAGTCTTATATTTCCAACTTACTATTAGACAAATCCACCTAGATTTACTCCAGACATTTTAAATTCAACAGGTCAAAATGAACACAACAGCATTCTAAAAATCCTCCATGCTTTTTTCCTTCCTTATTATTTTTGAGTCACTTTCAATTGTATAATTTTCATTCTAAAGCCATATAGAATAAGACAAAGAGGTGCCAGTGCACATTCTGCTCAGACATCTGGACATGATGCATGCTTTCTTAAGTGAACAGCTCAACACACATCTAAAAACATCTACAATGTACTGTTTAAATCAGGAGGCATCAGTTGATCCATCAGCCACCTAGAAGGCCTGGTCAACATCCACACCGGTAGGGGAAATACAGAGAGGAATCTCATTTTGTTGAATCTGTCAGATGTCTGAATTGCTGGGGTGTTCTTCATTGTTTATTCATTTCAATAACATCATATAAAACAACTTAGATTTTTCAAGAGTTAGCATTTGTATTTAGACAACTATTGAGAACATAAAAAAATGTTCAAACTTAGAAGGACAAGAGAAAATGCAAGCAAAAGAAAAGAATAATTCCAGGATGTTTTAAATTTGTTTAAACACTAAAGGAATAAGAGAAGGCCATTCAGCAGATCTAATACCAGTTCTGATGGACATGGAAGCTTTGACCTGTATCAGGTCAATCCTATCCTAAGAGGCTCACTATATTGGTGCCAGACTAAAGGTGGACATCTGATTACTTTTACTGCTGCTCAGAAATTCTGAGCTCCATTAATCCACCAGCCTCAGACTGTGCAGGATGGGTTTTAGGAATGTGATATTATGGTCAGCTGAATAATAGTCTTTGAGGTCATCCCCTTTCAAGTAGCCCTTTAAGTAGACATTTAAGAGCATTGGTGCATAACAGACAGAAACACTGGACTTCAGTCCAGAAAGGCCCAAGTTTAATCTTTCCTCTTTCACAGATAAACTATAAGATGATAGGCAAATCCTTTAACATCTCTGAGCCTCACTTGGGGAAAATAATATCTCTAAGTTATTGTAAGTCACAGACAAAGTGGTACATGTAAAATGTTTGGCAAAATAGGACTAGGGACTTACTAACCTGTGCCCAGTCCAAGCTTCACATTATGTTTCAGGACATTCAGCACATTTAGTAATCCACTGGAGATCCTAGAGGCAGGAGAGAAAGAAAATCCAAAAGAAGAGTACAGAGCCTGCTCCTTCCCACTTTTTCTTCCTTTTTCTTTTTATTCTTTTATCCTTCCTTTCTTCTTTTTTCTCTCCCTCTTCTCTCTCCTCTTTCTTTCTCTCTCCATCTCCCCTCATCTCTCCCACTCAGTGTCTCTCTCTCCTTCTTTCCTTCTCTATCCCTTCCTTTTGCTTCTCTCCCACTCTTTTCTTCTCTTTTCCTCTCTCCCACTCTCTCTTTATGTCTGTCTATCTTCCTGTTCCCAACATTATACCAAAAAAAGCTATTGCTTAAATATTTAGATGGTAAGAAGGATCCAGGAAAAAGGAGGATAACAAATCACAAAAGCCTCACTCTTTTGCTAGGTCATTTTGCCAGTTACCCTTCAGGAAGGAAATGAAATAGCATCATCATAAGAGGAAAATGGAAGGGGAATAGGTGGAGAGGAGAAAAAAGTTGCCTAAATGGAAAAGTAGTACATAAGTTTTGAAATGAAACCCCAAAGCTAACCATACTATACTGATTTGTTTATTTGGGTCAGACCATTTGGCCTAATATACAAATGGAGGAATAAAAACCTAATTTCGTCTTTTTTTGGCCTTGGACCCTGAGGGTCTTATTAGATCACACATGGTTGATGATTTAAGATGAATATATCCTCTTTAGTTGTAGAGATGTGAATGGGGTTGGGCTAAATAAACTAAGGCCTACTTCTGAGCAACTCTTATATAAGTTAGTATCAACAAAGGAGGGGTAGTCTTTTTGGATTTGCTTGACTGTGGAGAGGAATAATTGTTATCATATTTGCAAACACATGTGTGATAAAAAGGGTGGCACAATAAATAGTGTTAGACTTGCAGTCATGATGACCTGAATTTGAATTCTTCCTTAGTTATTCACTAACTGTGTGACTTTGGGCAATTTTTTATTAAGAATTATATCTTCATAAAGAAGGAATCTGACCTGAGAAAAATTTAGATCAAAGATTACTTTTCTAGTATAAAGAACTTAAAAATTAAAATTGTGAGGACCCTACACATCTCTCAGATTGACTAAGATGACAGGAAAAGATAATGATAAATGTTGGAAAGCATGTGGGAAAATTGGGACACTAATACACTTAACTTTAGCTTCATCTGTAACCTGAGAATAACAGCATGATCCTCATATGGTTGTTGTGAAGATCAGTTAAGTTACTCTAAGTGTTGGTTATATACATGCTATCATTATGAATTCCTTATATTTATATTAATGAGATATTTCTTAAAAGTAATTTTTTGATCTTGTCTCTCAATAACTGCAAATTCAAGTCATTGACTTAGGTACACTCCAATGAATGAGAAGCTATATATCCTTGTGAAATGTTTATTTACTAAGAGGATTTAAGAACTTTTCTTTTCCTTATTCATTCATTTGGAGCTAATCTGTACCTGGCCCAAGACAATATATAATAAAGTATTGCTCACCCTAAATGAAATGTTATTTTCCATGTAAGGACAAATAGGGAGCCTGTGCATCTGAGTAGCAGAATAGTAATGAGACAGACACTGAGAATTCTAATTTTTCCTATGAGAAAAATCTATAATGCAGGTTACAAAAGTATAGGACCAGATAAAACAGGTGGATTCTGAGACTTGTTAAACCCCAATTTAAGTGGGATTATTTATAGTTTCTAAGAGGACAAAGTAAGAAATAATCATTGTGATCTTTCATAGATCACCTAGCATAGGATAGAGAGAAAACTTGATTAACTTCCAGATGCATGGGGATTTCAAGGTTTTGAAAGACACTGAGATGACTTAGATATATTGACTAGATTCTAAAGTCTTCACATCAGTCCAACAGCATCACATACAATGTCACTCACACTTTTCCCCACAGAAACATTTTCTTTCTATATAACCTTATATTGAATTAAGGAACATGTATCAAAACTGTTACTACCATTTCTTTGCTTAAACACTATTTTAATTCCCCACTATTACATGTAAAAACAACTCTTTGCTACAACTCATCTGAAGTTCTATCTCTTTTCTATTAGATGATAGGGTTTATTAGCGCAGGAAATGTCTCATTTTAAAAATTTGTATCTCTAGTACCTAACAATGGGCATCACACATATAGTCAATGCCCTTTACTTTCATTCATTAATATATTCATTCATTGGTAAGCACCTCCCCCTGAACTTAGAATTCCTCAAAAATATATTCTCATCTACTTACGACAAGTTTGAATTGGGACAGTGGGAGACTGAAGCTCCACGCTCGTGAAATACTTTGAGCTCTTCATCAGAGAGATAGCAGCCATGAGCCATCACTGTCTATACAAGAAAAAAAATCACATAAGTTTAATGCTTAGTTGCTGTTATTTTAATATCTGCCAATTTGGTCTAGAGACATGGTCTGAGTTCCTATTTTTATTGTTATATTGATAAGAACATGTGTAAATTACTTGCACATATTAATAAGTAATTTTTTTGGCTATGTTTTGCCTCAAACTCTGCAAATTATTTTTTCTGTAAGATGATGAGGCAGGACTAGAGAATCTCTTAGCCCCCTTTCAGCTCTGAAGTCTATCATCCATTTATCTCCATTGCTACATAGTCAGACTTAATTATTAACTCCAAATCACAATGAATTCCTACAAATACTGAGGGTTTCTTATCTTAAATAAAATTTCTTTAAAAGAAAAAGGTCTCTATTCAACAGAACCATCTTTTAGGATGTTGTGGAATCATAATTTGCTATCATTTCTTCATTTTGCTTAAGTTAGGTTCCAAAGGCCTTGTGACATGATGCTATTTCATCCTTTTAGATGAAAAAATTACATTTCTTTGAAGGAAAAGAGCAGCATGGGATGGAATCTCTGATAATAGACATCCCTTTGTTTTTAATTGAAAAGAAACCTTGCTCTCAATAAAGCAGGCCTTGCCTAGCATTTGAAACCACTGCTTATCTCTCCATATTTTGGCAAAATTTGTAAGGTTTTACAGAACAGGACGTTTCTCTTCAACAACTTTTATAGTAAGAACAAAAATTGTATCAAAATAATTTTCTATTTTGAACTGCCAAAGAATAATGACCACAAAATACTGCTGCAATAAATTTTCTACAATTTACATATAAAGAAACTACATATGCAAATTTGAAGTTTAATTTATAAGTCACATGAAAATAAATGTAAGAATGTAAGCAGGGTTAATGTCCATTTACAACCTTTATGTTATGCAAAAATTAGTCTTTTCTTATTTCAATGTTCATGTTCCCATAAATCTGAAGATGCCATTGAATTTTTGTTTCCATTGACTGAGAAAGTAAAAATTTGCTTCATGAATTAAACTACCTTTACCCTTTTTTCTTGAGATTCAAAACACATTTAAGCTGATTCTCCAAATAGGTCTAATGCAGGGAGGCAAAAAACACAGGAATGGTACTCAGAAAGTTTATTTCATTCCATTAATCAATAAACATATAGTTAGTCCCTACTACATGTTAAGTACTATGCTAATAAACACTGGAAATAAAAGTAATAAAAAAGTGGTTAAAAAAAAAAAGTAAAACACAATCCCTACTCTCAAAAGGCTTACAATCCAATGGGAGAGACAACATGCAAATAAATATATATAATCATATACAGGCTATATATAATCCTACACAAACTGGAATAATTAACAAGAGGGAAGCCATTAGAATTATCAAAGATTGAGGAAGACTTCCTTTAGTAGGTCATCCCTTCCTGTAGAAGGGACTTAAAGGAAACCAAGGAAGCTAGTAGTTGGAGCAAAAGAGTTTACTTTTCAATAATTTCCAATAGCTCCAGGATCAAATATAAAATCCTCTATTTGGCTTTTGAAACCCTTTCTACCTTTTCAGTCTTCTTACGATCTAGTGACCCTGGCCTCTATCCAGTAATTTAATATAATATGCAAATTAATTTAAATCCATTAGAATATATCAATAGTTAGTAAAGTACAATTCAGAAGTTTACATACTAGAAGTTAACATTTGCAGATAATCCTCATTGGGATTTCTGAGAATTGACTATATACTTATGTCACTCAATAATAGATATTTAATTTCAGAACAGAGAAAACATATCCTTATTTTTAATAAAACCATCAATCTACAAATGGCCTCACAGTCTCACATTTATGTAGGGTGTTAGGGTCTAAAATAAGTTTCACTCATAGCAAGTCTGCAAGATAGAAAGTTATATTATTATCTCTATCTTACAGATGGAAAAATTTAGTGTCTATGAATTTAAATAATTTTTTCTTTGATCAGGAAGCTAAGGAAGTATTAGGTCTTCTAAATTCAATGCTCTTCCATGCACAATTTTTTTTATTAAGAATTATATCTTCATAAAGAAGGAATCTGACCTGAGAAAAATTTAGATCAAAGATTACTTTTCTAGTATAAAGAACTTAAAAATTAAAATTGTGAGGACACTACATACCTCTCAGATTGACTAAGATGACAGGAAAAGATAATGATAAATGTTGGAAAGCATGTGGGAAAATTGGGACACTAATATATTGTTGATGGAATTGTAAACTGAACCATTCTGGAGTGCAATTTGGCACTATGGCTAAAGGGCCATCAAACTGTGCATATCCTTTGATCCAGCAGTGTCTCTACTGGGCCTGTAATCCAAAGAGATTAAAAAAAAGAGAAAAAAGAAAAAAAACTCACATGTGCAAAAATGTTTGTATCAGCCCTTTTTGTTGTGGCAGGGAACTGGAAACTGAGTGGATGCCCATTAATTGGGGAATGGCTGAATAAGTTGTTGAATATGTATGGTATGAAATATTATTGTTTCAGAAGAAACTATCAATTTTGATGATTTCAAAAAGGTGTGAAAAAGACTTAAACAAATTGATAATGAAGTGAGTAGAACCAAGAAAACATTGTACACAGTAACAACAAGATTATGTAATGATTCCAATAGACTTGTGATGGAGAGAGTCATCTACACTCAGAGAGAGGACTATGGGGACTGAATGTGGATCACAACATAATATTTTCACCTTTTTTGTTTGTTTGATTGATTTTTATTTCTCATTATTTTGATCTGACTTTTCTTGTACAGCATGATAAATGTGGAAATATGTATAGAAGAATTGCACATATTTTAACATATATTGGATGATTTGCTAAGAGAGGTGGGTGGCAAGAAGGGAAGGAGAAAAAATTGGAATAAAAGGGTGAGTGTTGAAAACTATCTCTGCATATATTTTGAAAATAAAGAATTATAGTCAAAAATGAAAAATTAAGGTAAAAAATAAAATTATGAGAACCAAAATGAATATAATTTTCAACATATTTAGTCAAAAAAACCTGATTAATAAATGTTATAAAAGCCTGTCTTTTACATTACCTTGTCTGTCAGGAGATTGTTTTTGTCATATACATCTGTGTAATTCTTATAATTAGGAAATAACTTTTTCACAGCTTCAACTTCATCAGGAGTCTCACTTATGTGGCTCTACAAGAAGTAAGATAATATTTTCAAGATTTTTTTTTACAACATAGTTTTACAAAATTAAACTTTCTATACAAGAATTTTTGGGATAGTTTGGCTTGAATATATAAAAGGGTTTTCTGGAAGTCAGATGATGGAAATTATGATCTTTCACAGTCAATAATGAGTTAATGAGAACACATTAAATCTGTTCAAAGTTAAATTCTAGTCAAAAATTTTGAAATTCAGAAACTTAACAGAATAAGTAAAAAGTTTTCTGTGAAGACAAAGAAACCACCTTTTTCTGGTAAATTACCTTGTCAAAGGTAAAGAAATCTATGTTACTAAAAAGTTTAGCAGATATCAAAGAATATAGGTGACATTGTTTAGTGGAACCATGCATTGAACTAGGAGTCTAGAAACCTAGATTCTAGTCCTATCCCTTCTCTGAAGGTGTTGTGTGACTTTAGGTTAAGTGCCTTTATCTTTCTAGTTCTTACTTTCCTTATCTGTGAAATAATGACATTCAAGGTCCTTTCCGATTCTAACATGCTATGGTTCTATGGCCCTGTTTTTCTATGGTCTTTAATTTAGTTTTTTTCTGGGGAAAGAGGATATGCTTACTTGTGATAAGTTTCCTGCCTTCAATCTACACAACTCTCTCTGTCTGCTTTCCTGTAGGCCAACAAGACAATGTAAACCACCCCTTGCACATTTCTTACAAGATTGCTGTGCAATCTCGAGGCTAAAATAAAAGTAATCTCAAGGCAATTGGTGGTGGTGTGTGTATAGGCTAATAATCCAGTAAGCAACTTAATTTCAAGAATGGCATTGTAGCATTCCCCTTATCATCAGTATTTAGTTTGTACAGTTATAGCAATGAAATAACAAGTGAGTGAATGAATCAATTAATTGCATTTTCATCAATGTAAGTATTAAATTATAAATATAGATTCCAAAGAGAAAGAAAATCAAAACTATTTATTTGTCTTTTGACAGATTGGTACTTGTCACTCTTTTATAACTATTTTGGTGATTAGCATTCTTTCTCTAGGCATATATGTAGTAAAGATTTGATCTTTGAAATTCATCAGCTGGACAGAATTGCATAGAATGTTGGAGACAATTTACGTAATTTAGCTCATAAAAATTATAGTGTTCAATGCACAAATATACATATATATATATATATGTAAAGTAGGATATAAATGATAGTCAAAGTTAATGAGTCTCAGGAAAGGCAGACTTGATTTTTAAAAATTACTATAAAAGTAGTCAAGAATTTTTGTACTACCTCTGTTCTATCTGTCCTTTCTTATAGTACCATTGAATTACTCTTAAATAGAGAAATTTTAGTACAGTGTATAATTAAGACTTGATATTTTACCACAGCTGTAGGCTTTTTCAAAATTTCTCAAAATTGCAGCAACTTAATGATAAAGTGAGATGTAGGGTGGTTTGCTTTTTGTTTTTGGTTACTGCTTTTAAATTGAGACACTTGTAACAAAAGGATTTTTAAATGCATTTTTGTAAGGTGAAAAATAGCTCCTTTTAGCTTTTCAAATGACAGTGAGTTTTTCCCTTGAAGAAGTCTGAGTGTTCTGGAAAAGTGTCATATAAAATACATTAAGAAAGAAATAAAGTAACAATCTAAATCTTCAAAGAGAATAGCTAAATAACCTCTCCTCTGATCTGCCACATTAATGGATTATGAAAACGTCTTTTTCTATAAGAGCATTATGGGTCTATGTTTTAGGCTAATAATTCACCCAGTAGATCAACAAATCCAAGAAAAGACTAGTGGAAAGTGTGATAATAACAGGAATGAACATTTATGCAGTATTTTAAGGTTCATGAAAGGAGTAATGTCTAGTTAATACTTCAGTTTCCTCATATGTGAGATGAGGGAGTTAAATAAGATAATCCCTGATTTTCTAACTGTAAACTACTAAGATTCTATGAGACCCTGAAAAAATTAAGGACTAATCCAAGGATGTGCAGTCCAGAGACAGCAGGCAACTATTATTAGATGTGAGAACACAAATACCCACCTGAACATGTAGCTTGTGGTCCTTCGCTATCTCACCAAGTTTATGCATCAGAGTCTCAGAGCAGGAAAGGGAAAAACGTGGTGTCACTATAGGCTTTACCCTAGTATACTGGAAAACAGCCAAAAGATATTTAATATAAAAACATCAGGACTTGGCCCAAGAAAACAAACCCAAGTTTATTACTTCAAAATGAAAAGGGGCTGACTTTACAGTCATATGGTTTCTTGTTTTGTTTTGGAGTTGGAGTGTTTTTTTTTTAAATTACAAACCTTGATTTCAAAATATATTTATAAGACAGGGCTAGGTATAGACATTACTGAATTAATTATAAGGTACTAAGACACCTGAACTTAGTGACCCTCCTCCCAAATTCAGGCTGATAAATATATTCTGGAGAGAAACCACTGATCTAACCAATTGTTATTTTTTTTCCAACTAAATATAATTCATTAAGAATAAGCTATACCCAAATAATCTACTAATGAAGATCAAAACCAGGGCAATGCTGCATAATCTAAGAAAACTCAATTTAAAGAAATGTTCTTAGTTTTATTATCAGAGACATAATTATTAGTTTGCTATTTTATGCCATTACTTACTTCCTTTTTTAGCATTTCATCAACAAACCTATGAAAATAACAAACAGCAAATTAGGAAAAGCAAAAATTTACAAGTAAGCCTTCTTTTAAAATGGTAATGGGTCCACATGACAATTTTTATGCAAAAACCACCCTTTGACCTCACATCATTTTATCACTGATAATTAAAGAAATAGAAGTGGTAATTACTATGCTTTTTCATTTTGAATCAAAAGCATGCTGAGTAAAATCAAGTGAAAACATAATTATATATTCTAACATCCATAGAAAAACTCTTCCTCCTTTGGGCTGTTCATGAGTGTTTCCAGGACTAAATCCATTCTAGTATTTCAAGCTCTATTTCTGGAATATTGCAAAACGTTATGTTCCACATATAATATGGTAGTAAAGATTTAATCATGTGTTGAGACATGGAAGTCAGGGGGCTATTTTCAATTCATAGCAAGTAGACAGCTACTAGTCAACTTCTAATGGATTTCTTCACAGAGACAAGTTGGAGCAGGCAGTTGGAGAAGAGAAAATTGGTGAAGGGAGGAAAAAGAAACTGGTACAGTGGAGTTAAGAAATCACATGTTGGTAAAGGGATTGGTAACAAGTTTATTGTAAGTTCATAGAGGAAGTAACTGAAGATGTTGTCATCTTTAGATGTATGTAAATTGAAGCCACTATATGTAGCTGTTACTTTCATATCTATTTCCAAAGGGCCACTAGCTGGCACAGTGGATATAATGCCAGTCCTGGGGTTAGGAAAACTCATGTTCTTGAATTCAAATCTGGCCTGAGACACTTACTAGTTTTGTGACCCTGAGCAAATCACTTAATTTTACCTGCCTAAATTTTATTATCTGTAAAGTGAACTGGAGAAGAAAATGGCAAAACTACAGTATCTTTGCCCAAAAAGTCCCAAATAACTGAAAACACTATTGAAAACAATGGAATCAATTTTATATCCTTACAAGCACAACATTTAATTAATTTCAATTCCATTAAGTGTCTTAATACATACAAAGCACAGAGTTGGGGTACTTAGGATAAAAAAGATAAAACTTTCTGATTTCAAGAGCTTAAATGGTGGTGGATGGAAGGGCAAGAAACAACACATAAGCAAAACTTACTCAATTCAAGAATAATATAAGTATTGCAAGCATGGAATATGTATTCCATGTCAATGTATTAAACAATAGTAGGCCCTTGGGTCACAACCTACATGCTATTCACATGCATAATAGCTGAAAAAGTTCTACACTTATGCCAAATCATAGTATAGTGATTAACAGTTTGCAAGTATTAATTCAAGAGCACAAACTCTGGAAAGTCCTTGCAAACAAGATAGGTTTTGCTCACAAACCAAGAAATAAACCGAATCTTTGTCATCCCATGATTAATTCTAAATGCAGAAAAGTTCATCAGAAGATAATGAAACTTTTTTGATTATAGCAACTAAAGAAGGGAGTTGAAAGTGCCAGACCTGGAATCAGAAAGACCAAATGGGACCCCAGACACTCACTTACTCTATGACCCTGGGCAAATAATAGTACTTGCTTCCTAGGATTGTTGGAAAGGTTAAATGAGTTAATATTTGTAAAGCATTTAAAGTGCTCTATAAATGCTATTTATTATAACAATAATAATCATAATTATTGTAATAAAAATAACTTCTACAATGTTTCCCTTTTCTAGGAACATTTAGAAGCCATCCATCCTTAGCTTTACTTGCTATAATTGAAAAAAGAATTATTTTTAGATAAGGATTGAAAATTTTTGACTCATGTAGCACAAATGAATTCTTCATATGGGTTATTCCTTATATGCATTTTGAGACATAAATATTTGAATACTTTTGTCAAATCATCAATGTATTGTGGTGACAGTCCTTTTGGGAGGCAGCCCAACCCCACATACCCACCCATCCACAAAACACAAATCAGGTTCAAGATCTGCCTCTGACTTATATTGGCAATGTAACTTTGGACAAGTCACTCATTTCTCATTGTCCTAGGCAATCATCAAAAAGTACAAATTGTAGAAACAGCCATTGCTGCAAAGGGTATTTCTTCACCCAAGAGATTCCTACATTAAAGAAATTATGATGTACTATTACTTTCTCTACTTTGAGCACTGAAATTAAGGAAATGTTGAAGGAATTGTTATGTAATCCATGGGGCACACTAATATCATTAGAAATCAAAAAATTCTGCAATCTGTCATAAAGTGTGGCAATATTATTCAGTTGCAATTATTTGGGGTTTCTTAATTACATTTGTGTAATACAAAGATCTCCCTACTTTGTGTAATACAAAGATCCCTCCCCAACTCCTCTTTAGAAACAGCCCTGTATCAAGGCAGACTGACGAGCTTTTTTATATAAGTGAGCTGAAGGACAGAGCTTCAGCACCTTGTATTCTTCAGTGCCTTATTCTGGCTTCTTATCACTACTAAAAGATTTAGCTGCTAAAAGTGGAGGATTCTGACCTGACAGGCAGATTTCTTTGATTTACTGATACCAAGTATATTCAGAAAATAACTCCCTTCTCTTTCTCTTGCAGTTAAGAATATACATTTTTCTCTAACAAGTATATGATTCTTTTTATATAGCCATGTGTTTTATGAATAACTATTTTACTTTTTCTTTGTTTCACACATTTTTACTTTGAATAATGTTGCCTTAAAAATGTGCATATCAGAAATCTCTTATGTAAGGTTCAAGGTAATTGCCAACCATCTTGCAATCTGCCATCTCCTTTCTCCTCCAGCTGAAATAAATACCTGGTCATTTACTAATTATCTTAATATTCAATTAACACTGACTTCAAGAACCCAGATTGGTGAGTGTCAACCCTTTTAGATTCATAAAAAAATTCAATTACAATACATATTGTGGTTGATATTGTCTGATATTTTTGTGATTCCAAGGACCTTACTGTCTTAAGGGATTTTTCTTGGCAAAGATACTGCAATGCTTTGTCATTTTCTTCTCCAAAGGATTAAAGTAAATTTAAGAGACTTGCCCAGAGTTACATAGCTAGTTAAGTATCTAAGCTGTAAAAAATTTAATAACTATTTATAAACCAAGACCAAGATTTTCACCTTTTCTCCTTCCTTATCCAAAATCAATTAGTGTGGAAAATCAAAAAAGTCTTAAAGATTTACCCAGGCCAACATCTTAACACACAGAAAAAGAAATTCTAAGTTTGGGTGGAAAGGTGCTCTTTTGTTTGCTCAGATAGATAGGAAGTGCTGATTCTCTCTTGTTTTAACAAATTATGTAGAAATTGATGTTTCTATTGACCAAGATTTGGGGGACACAGGTCACATACTCCAAGACTCTAATTTTAATTATTCCATTCCATTATAATATTCCATTCCATTATAATATTCATTCTCTTGTTGACCTATCAGAGTTGATTTTCACTTTCAAGTGAATTCCTTTTTCCAAGAGGTTTGGTTTCTTTGGTTACCCAGGGGATAATAAGCTTCTTTTGGCTGACTTTTTCAGATATTGTCAATAAAATTGATCTTACTTTACCTAGAAACTTGGTCTAATGGGAACTTTTTAATTGTCATAAAATCAAATTTGAACTTCGGTGTTCTTGGACTTTAGGCCCAATGCTCTATCTACTGAACTGCCTCATAATACTTCTATTTTTTTATACATACACATAAGTATGTATACTTTATATGAATATATACATACAAACATATATATACACAAAGATATATATGTGTGTGTATTTGTACTCAAGACTACATGTGTATATAAGCATAAACACATATGCATATTGGATGGATAGTTAAGATAGAAATTGAAAAGCTCTCCTTCTCAAAATATACCAGCATTTTACCTTTCTGTCTCTTTAACTGATTCCTCCATGGTTTCCTTGTATTCTGGAACAGTGTCATTCATATCCATGCAAACTTTGCCCACAAATGCTCGCTGCCCAAATTTATCTGCAAAATGTGAACAAAATAAAAAGCCAATTCAGATTTTTTGTTTATAGAAAATTATTTAGCCCAAATCTCAACTAATTTAGTTTGGAGATTTGGAGGTTAGAAGACATGACTTAAAATTTACCACTTATTGTTCTAATGAACTCAGGAAAGTTATTTACCCCCTTGGGCTTTAGTTTCCTCATCTGTAAAACGAAGGTGATACCTGAACCACATATCTCATAGGGTGACTGTAAGGCACAAATGAGATAATTCATTTAAAAGTGTTATATGAATTATGAAGTATTAAACAAATTAAGTTATTTTAATGTACCAAATAACCTATCCAAAGGTAATAAGCAAATTATGACCCTGAAGAGCATCTAAGAGGAATGTTACTCATACTCTGTCATTTCCCAGTATGGTACATTATCGCTCTTTTTTCCCTTCTCAATTTACTATTGCATCTATTCCTTCACTTTTTTTTCCACTCTTCTTTTAAGAAAAGGAAGTCAATTAGTCAAATAGCAATAGCAAATTCAGTTCCAAAAAAAGGAAGCGTGTTAAATAATTCAGTCTATATTCATGATTTTGATGGAATTTTAATTTCAGTTAGAAAGCTAAACAGACACAGAGAGGTATATGTTATGGACCAGAACTCTGAACTTGAAACAAAGGATTCTTTACAAGATACTAAGTCAGTGGAATTGACAGAGACAATAGTTATCTAATTTAGCAGGGTTCAGTAGAATTAATTTAATCCTACAAGGAGATGTTATGAGCCAGAACTTGAAACAAAGTACTAAGTGGAATTGAGGAGACAAGACAATGGTTAAATCTAGTTTAGCACTGATTTAATCCTACAACAAATAATGGTTTCCTAGTGATATAATGATTGGTGTATATTCAGTGTGGGGCATATGAGGAGAAGCTCTCAGAGCCTCAGCCAGGATTTAGTCGGGAAGATTCAGAAGCCAGAGAAGGTAGGCAGGAGCTCAAGCTCTCGGAACCAAAACCAGACTGAAAGGCTCTCCAGAAAGCTGCCCAGCCCCAGGAAGGAGATAATAAATAATCTGTACTATAAGAAAGCTAACCCGGCCGCAGGAAAGGAGACAAGACTTGGAAAGAGACAATAAAGGATTTGGACTTTAACATCTGGCTGCATTTGGGGTGATTATTGAACTAAAACAAAGGCTACCTCCAGAGATCCCAAGAAAACTCCAACAAGAGAACAATACATTTTAGAGAGAATATTACAAGTATATATATATATATATATATATATATATATATATATAATATATATATATATATATATATATATATATATATATATTAAAGTAACCCTCTGTTATTTGTAAAAGTCTTCCTACTTTTATGAGATGTGAGAAAATCAGTTTGTAAATATTCAGTTGCTCTATAAAAATAAGTATATTAGAGTCAGCACAATTTCAAGAATCAACAAATGCTTATTATGCACAAGGCATGACATTAGCTGTTGTGGATACAAAAATAAAACTGAAATAATCCCTGCCCTCAATAACCTTATGTTCTACTTAGGGTGAGCAGGAGAGATACATCAGGGGTATATGACTACATTTTTGTAAAACTATTTTTTAAATACAAGATTCTATATCCTGGGGAAAAAATTACCCACCCAAGAGGGAAAGTGCTAATATTTAGGGGAAGAGGGAAAGAGACAAAAAAGAAAATCAAGAAAATATTCCTAAAAGAAGTGATCCACAAGGAACACTTTTTATAAGAATACTCTAATGAAACTGCTTTGCAGAAAGCTAGAGATTCTACAAAGTGTAGAGGGATATATTTCAGACATGCATGGAGGACCACTTTAAGCAAAAGTACAGGAGTGGGATATGGACTACCCTGTATAAAGGAACAGTTAGTAGACCAATTTGAAAGAAAAGTTAATGCTGGAAGGGAAATAATGTTAAAGAAAACAATGAAAGTACATGGAGGTCAGACTGTAAGGGCCTATAATGCCAATTTGAGGACTTCATATTTTATACTAGAGGCAATAGGAAGTCATTTATCTCTCTCTATCTTAAGTCTCTCACATATTTTACAAGCTGCTGCTGGATTGTAATTCTTAAAATATTGATTGTTCCTCTGCTCAAAACCATTCCCTGGCTCCCCAGTAAATGATGAATAAAGGCCAATGTTTCATAGCCTGACATTCTATGCTTTCTAAAATATGTCCCCAACCTACTAATATTCTCTCTCTCACTTTTCTCTTAATGATACTCCTGTTCTTAACTCTGTTCAAAGTGGCTTCTTATACATACCATTCACCTTTACCCACAACATTACTCCTATCTATAATGCAACCCTATGGTTGCATGGTGGTAATGGAACACCCTATGGTGTTCCAAAAGTCTTAAAGAAGTTTTAAATTTTAATAACCTGAAGACTTATCAATAACCTTAAGACTTATGGAATAGTCTATATCTTTATTATTCCAAATAAGGAAACTAGGGATTGGAGTGCTTAAGTGACTGACTCAGGGTCATATAGCTATTAAACAACTCATAACTAGCTACATCAAAGTGAATTTGTTGGAAACTCTGAAAAGAACTCCGAAGCCCAAGAGATGTACTTTGACCACATGTATTTCCTCTATTTGTGTTTCAGCACAAGTATGTGTCTAGTCTCACTAGGCACTGATTGTGCATTTGGGGGGGTGCTTTTTGGAAGAGGGTAAGGTTTTATATTTTGATTTTTGCTATCTCTTCTCAGCAAATGTACTTTTGTAAAAACTAACTGATACTGTTAATTGATATTGAGAAGATGTTAACCTGTTGTAAGATTTTCAGAAAGCACACTAATGGGGACTCATGAAAGAGTAGTTGCTCCAAAAGCTACTTGCTAAGTACCTGGACCTATTAATTCTGTTTTTTATTATTTAATTTTAATACATATTGCTTTATGAATCATATTAGGAGAGAAAAATCAGAACAAAAGGAAAAAACCTAGGAGAGGAAAAAAAAATAGAAAAAAAGAAGTGAACATAGCATGTGTTGATTTACATTCAATCTCCATAATTTTTTCTCTGGATACAGATGGCATTTTCTACCCAAAGTCTATTGGAATGTCTTGGAATAACCAAGTCTTTCATAGTTGATCATCATATATTCTTGCTGTTATTGAATACAATGTATTCCTGGTTCTGCTTGTTTTGCTCAGCATCAGTTCATGTAGATCTTTCCAGACCTTTCTAAAATTAGCTTGCTCATCATATTCCATTACCTTCATATACCACAGCTTATTCAGCTATTTCCCAATTGATAGGCATCTACTCATTTTCCAATTCTTTGTTAGCATAAAAAGAGCTGCTACAAAACATTTTTGCATGTGAGGGTCCTTTTCCCTCCTTTAAGATTTCCTTGGGATACAGACCTAGTAATGGCACTGTTGGGTTAAAGGGTATGTTTTATAGCCCTTAAGCATGGTCTGAAATTCTACTACTACTAATTCTAGTGCCATTTAGAAGAACGAACTCAAAACCTGTGCCACATTATCTTTCTTGGCTTTTTACATATTAATTTTTAAAATATTTTTACATATTAATCCCCCACATTAATCACATTCTTTGGTCTAACTACACCAGCCTGCTCGAAAACTTCATACATAATGCTCTGTTTCCCCTCTTTATGGTTTGGCTCTGTGGTACAGTAGAAGAGATGATGAGTTGGAATCAAAAGGTTCAAAAGTTCAAATCCTGACTGTCACTTTGATCCTGTGTAATCACCTGACTTCTCAGGATCTATTTCCTTGTCTATAAAATGAAGAGGTTGTATAAGATGGTTTCTAAGGTCTCCTCCCCACTTTAAACCTATGATTTTTTTGGTCTTTTGCACTGACTGCCCCCTATGCCTGAAATATATTCACTTTTCATTTCTGCCTTTTAGAATATTTCCTTGGTAACCTCCTTTAAGACAGCTCAAAACTCACCATCTGCAGGAGGCCTATCTGGTTTTCTCAGCAGTTAGTGCCTTCCTTTAAGCTTATATTCCAACTGATTCCATATCTCATTTATAACTTTTTCTGAACATATTGCCTCCTCATTGGAATGAGAACCTCTAAATTAAAGCCATTTCGAATCAAATTAAAAATTATCTAAATCACTAATGATTAAAGAAATACAAATTAAAACAACTCTGAGGTACCTCTCAGATTAGCTAAGACGACAGGAAAGATAATAATCAATGTTGGAGGGGATGTGGAAAAACTAGAACATAATACATTGTTGATGGAGTTGTAAAATAATCCAACCATTCTGGAGAGCAATTTGGAACAGTGCCCAAAGGGCTATAAAATTGTGCATACCTTTTGATACATTTAGTCTCACTCCTGAGTCTGTATTCCAAAGAATTCATTAAAAGGAAAAAGGACCCATATGTGCAAAAATGTTTGTAGCAGCTTTTGTAGTGGCAAGGAATTGGAAATTGAGTGGATGTACATCAGATGGAGAATGGCTGAATAAGTTATGGTATGGAAGGTAATGCAATATTATTGTTCTGTAAGAAATGAGGAGCAGGCTAATTTCAGAAAAGCCTGGAAAGACTTACACGAACTGATGCTGAGTGAAGTGAGTTGAACCAGGAGAATATTATACACAATAATAAGACTACATGATGATCAATTATGATAGACTTGGCTCTTCTCAACAATGCAGTAAGGCAATTCCAAATGACTTAGGATGGAAAATGTCAATCACATCCAGAGAGAGAAGTATAGACACTGACTGTGGATTGAAGCATAGTATGTTGACTCTTTTGTTGGTTTGCTTTTCTTTTGATCTGATTTTTCTTGTACAACATGACAAATATGGAAATGTGTTTAAAAGGATAGCAAAAATTGAAGTGAGTAGAACCAAAATAACATTGTATACAGCAATAATAATATTATGAGATGATCAGTTCTGATGGACATGGTTCTTTTCAGCAGTTAGGTGATTCAGGCCAGTTCCAATGGATTTGTGATAGAAAGCGCTATCTGCATCTAGAGAGAGGACTGTGGGAATTGAGTGTGGATCACAACACAGTTATTTTCACTCTTTTTGATGTTATTTGCTTGCATATTGTTTTCTTTCTCATTTTTTTTTCTTTCTGATTTTTCTTGTGCAGCATGACAAATGTGGAAATATGTATAGAAGAATTGCATATACTTAATTTATACTGGATTTCTTGCTGCCTAAGGGAAGGGATAGGGGAAAGAGTGAGGAAAAAATTTGGAACACAAGGTATTGCAAGGGTGAATAAAAAGCTTAAAAAACATAAAGGAAATATGCTAAAATAAAAGGATAGCACACATTTAACTATATCAGAGTGCTTGCCGTCTCGATGGAGAGGAGGTAACGAAGAGAGGGAAAAAATTTAGAACACGAAATTATACAAAAATGAATCTTAAACTATATATGTATTTGGAAAATTAAATACTACTGAGGGGAAAAATAGAGGAAAAAAAGAATGAGAAATTCTTTTAGACAAAGACTATTTTTTTGCTTTTTTCTTTGTATTCCCAATGCTTAGCAAAGTGTTTGGGATATGGTAAGCTCTTAAGATTTGTTGATTGACTGATTGCTTGGAGGAGGAAATACTAATCCAGAGTGTGAAAGACATGGAATGTATTAAAAGATTTAAATATATAGAAGATCTGAGTTTGAATCCTGTCTCTAGCATTTACTATCTAGATGATCCTAGGCAAATCACTCAACTTCTCCCTTCTCCATTTTCTTGGGGAAAGTATCTACCATACAGGATTGTTGTGAGGATCAAATAAGATAATATATGAAAACCTTGGCAAATTTAAAAGTCTTAAGTAACCAAGAGAGATGATTATTACCCAGCATAATATTTTCTATCCATCAGAAGCTTAGTAAATGTTAGTCAAATTGACTTGAATGTATTTAGCATTCAGTATGTTACTACTTTGTACTGTTACTTACCTTTTTTCTGAAATGTCCTTTCAGTCCTCCCAATCAGCAGGAGGAAGGATGTCTTAGGGGAAGGATATTTCAACCCCAAAAAGTCTTTTTGCAGATAATCAATAAATGTTTATTGATGAAGGTGTGGCTGCTAATAGGCAATTAAAAATGCTTCTAAAAATTCTCAACTGAGAAAATTTGAATTCAGTGATGTATATAACCCTTAGGCTCAAAAGCCACAAACATAAAATCAAGTTTAAAAAAAAATCAAAAGGAGTGCACACGCTTAACCAATATCAGACTACTTATTATCTCAGAGAGAGGAGAGAGGAGGGAAGGAAATAGATATTTGGAACTCAAAATATTTTTAAATAAATGTTTAAAATTGTTTTTACATATATAATTAGGAAAACTATTATTTAAAAAAACAACAACAAAAAAAACCCCATGGGCCTTCAATTTAATGAACTACATCTAGGACTCTTCATGTACAAATCCCAGCATGGGTGAAGACATCAAAAACTGGTCTGAACTGGCAGCTTCTATATGACACACCTTCTCATACTCTGAACTACTCACCTGTAATATCAGCAAGGCGGAGGGATGAGTCAGTGTGGATTGTTCCAAAGTAACATGCTGTGGTTGTACCATTCTTCAGAGTTCTCCTCTAAAAATATATCATAAAAACCAAGGTTCACTTTTGCCCTCAAAAGCCACATGAGAGAAAGGTCTAAAAGCTTAACTCTAATCTTTTCATTTTCAATCATTTTTATTTGGAGTTGATTTCTTAGAAGGTATAATTTAACCAGGGTGATTAACAGAAACAAGAATATATTCTGCAAATTTCAAATGTAGAGAAATTATGTACTAATTCCTTTTTTTATTTATTTCCTTCACCTATACAGCTCAACAGTTTTGATTTTATAAGATGTCTGTCTAATGAATCTCAAATTGAGGACTGGGTAATAATTTCCAAACTATACTGAATTTAAGGATGAGAAATCGGAATTATAACATTTCTATGGAACACACAAAATGTATCCAGGGAGCAAATTATTTACCTGAGGGAATATTATCTTTTTTCATAACTGATCAGTTGACCTGAAAAGGATTCTGTTGTTCCCTTTTATTGCCCTGCCTCAGTTTCCCTAATAGTCCTGCCTCAGTTTCCCTAATTGGTCCTGCCTCTGTTTCCTTAATTGTTTTGCCTCAACCTCTTTAATTGCAACCCCACCTCCGGTTCATTAAGACTGATATAACTCAAGGCTACTTACTCTAAGTTTATAAATTGTCAGTATGTAAACTCAAGATAAGGGGGAGTCCAGACTTCCTGGCTCTAACCTAGATACCTCCTTAACTCCCAGTTTGTTAGAATTAATGGTCCTACCCCCCATCCTGTCACAGTTCTTCTTGATCCCAACTTATAAGAATATCCAGTGCCTCTCTCCCGCCCCCTGTCAGAACTGGATTGATAGTCTATCCTGATTTCAGTGCTATAACTTCACCCCTGCCTTGGTGTATCCCTGTAGCTGAGCCATGTATGTATACATACTTCATGGGAAGCACACATTAGTTGCTGGATGCTGGGACATCAGCCCTAGGGGCAACATGCCCCTAGGACAATCTCTCCCTTTCAAATAAAATATTAAAAACTTTCATCTCTATCTTGCCTCAGTTTCTCCAGCATTACAGTTCTAATTTTGCCATTAACTTACTATATGGTCTAGGACAAAGGAGAGGTTAACTATGGATGAGTGGGAAGGCTGTGAATTCTAATGGATCTGGCTTTAAATCCCCAAATTTGTGGGATTTGGGCAAGCTGCTCAACTTCTCTGGGCCTTAGTTTCCTTCTTGGATGAAATCTGCTCATCAATTGGAAATTGGATAAAACCTCAGGATCCATACTGGATGAAATCGGGCACTTAATCTTTTGTGTGTCGTGAACTCTTTCAGCAGCCTGATGGACCCTAATGGGTAATGTTTTTAAATCATTGAAGGAAATGTTAAGAGCTCAGTGAAAATAATGATTATTATTTCCCTCATTAAAGTTCATGTATCTCCTGAAATCTGTCCAACAAACTGTTGGTCCTACGTTAAGCATCTTTAGCCTAGGGGTCATCTGTGTTCTCTTTCTGCTCTAAATCTATGTCATTTAACCACTATGGGCCTCAGTTTCCTCACCTATAAATTGAAGGAATGAGACCAGATGATCATTGAGGATTTTCCAATCATTTAAAGCTATAACAGTTTTTAATTAGTCCTATTTGCCTTATGGAAATGAGCTGCTAACAGATCCAGATCCACTGACAGCTCTCCAGCTTCATAAACAAGCCAGGGAAGAAATTCAGAAGCCAATCATAAAACAAACAAGAAACAGAAATGATGATCTTAGCCAATGGGCCATTTCAGATGGCTTAAAGAGGGTTCTTAAATAACTTGTCTAGGATACAAAAGCTTCTACAGAGTAATTTAATTAAAAATATGGATGGCTGTCATACTTTCCTTTTAACAAGGACACAAGCACCCCTAATGCATGGTTTTATTCCTCCTCAGTCTTGTTTCTCTGGTGTCTCAACAACATGTCAAATATAACTAAATAACACATGTCTTAAGTGAAAACCCAATATATAATTAAGATGTGCATGTATTACTACATCAAAAATTAGAACTTGCATTCACTCCTTTTCAAAGCTTTAATTATACAAGACAGCAGAAAGTCTCCACAGTATTTAAAATTTCTCGGTGTAATGGATGACCTTAGAATAAATCTTTTTCTTTTACTGCTGCAGAATCACTGTCATATCAATCTCCCTTAGAGAAAAGTTTTCTAATATCCTTCTTCTCTTCACCCATCTCTAATCTTAAAACAATGCAGACAAGTGGTATAGTAAAATGGGTTTGGAATTAGAAGAATCATCTTGATGAATTCAAATCTGGCCAGATACTTACTAGCTGTGTGATCCAAGGCAAGCCTTACTTAACTTTTTTCCCCTTAATTTCCTCAACTATAAAATGAAATGGAAAAGGAAATGGAAAACCATGCCAACCAAATGGGCCATTGAGAGTTTGACATGACTGATAGTGACTAGACAATAACAATGACAAAATCTTAACAATGAGAGATCTGTACCCATCACTGTTCAAAAAAGCTGAAAAGATTCACACCTATGGAATAAAGCAAACTCCTTGGCTTGGCACTTAAGTCTCTCCACAATCTGACTCTACCCTTCTTCATATTATTCCCCTTTCTATGTTCCTACATTCCAGGAAAAATATCCAACTAATCTATTCCCAAACATTGTCCTGTCCTTGTTCTTCAGCTTTTTTTTTTTTCATTGAACATTCAGAACAATACTATGAAGAAAATCCAGAGGAGAAATTCAAAGGAGTGTACATGAAAGGTGAGCTCCTAGGGTGTAATAGAAAGAAAATCAGGCTAGGAGTCAAGCAAACCCAGACTCTTGGCCCTGCTCTTCCACCTCGCACCTGAATCAACATAGAAAGTTTCTCTGGGCCTCAGTTCCCTCAAATGTAGCTGAATGATTGCTAAGATCCTTTTCAGGCCCCAATGTTTATTCTTTTTGACTGAATATCATAGACTAGGGCATGCATATATGATACTCACAACCACTCGGGTATAGACTTCTTCAGCAAAATCTTTATTGCTAAATTTGTTTTCTGTTGGAAATGTATATTTGGTTAACCACTCCAAGAGAGGGAGATCCACATTACTTCCAGCAAACACATATTGTGGTGCGTGGATATGTGTATCGACCAGGCCAGGAATGAAGAACTCACTAGAAATTAAGATAAGAGAAAAACAGGTTAGCTGCATATGAAGTTGTTTTCCATATCCTTCCAGATTCTCCCTCAACAATATCCTAATAGCTGTTAATGGCACTGATTGATGACCCAGATAATCAGTGAGATATGAAATCCTCTGCATCAATTTGGCTTCTATTGTTAGAAGAGCTGAGCTTAAAGTGATCCTATGTACAAACAATGTAAGGAGAGCCAAAAAGATATCCAAGAAAAGCAGTATTAAGAAAAGTTGAGGAGAAGCAGATCACTTTCTTTTGGAAGTGAAGCTGGAGAAGAATCAAGGAACACTTCATGGAAGAGCTGGCATTTCACTTCAAAAGCTGTATTTCAACAGGTAGAGATGTGACGCAAATTATCTGGGTATAAGGTGTTGCGGGAGCAACCTGCTACTGGCTTCTGGGTGTTACAGGAGCCACCTTCTAGTGGCTGCTGGGGATCTAATTCTGACCAGCAGAACAGATCCCTTTATGTGAGAGGATGATAACAATACAAGGGACTGAGAGGCAGTTGGTTCTCTGATCTCTCTCCTCTTCCCTCTTGTTTCTAATTTATTTCATTCCTAATTCACAAGCAACATCTGAATCAGCAAAGGCTAATTTTCAATTCCTTCAAGTGGGCTATGATTCACAGCTGTGGGGGCTTTGGGATAATCTACCTGCCCCTTCACATTTAGGTATGGTCCTTAACAATACCCTGTTTTTTTGTTTTATGAGAACATGATTATTTTCCCCCCAACAGCATGTCAGTAAGTTTGTCCAATATTGTGAAGCAGCTGTTATCTGAGTTTGCATAATGAGGAATACAAACAGCACTATCAAAGTCTTTTCATCCTATTCCTCTGGATAGTTGCAGATTGAGACACTATAACAAGTGTTGAATCTTGTGAGATGTCATGGAGGCAAACTTTCTGACAAATGGAGAAGAGGACTGTAGTCAAAAACAGTCATTTTTCATAAATCTCTTATCAGTCTCCTGGCTTGGCCCTTTGATGTGTTGGCCCATTTAATTATCCCAACTGAAAAAGTCTTCCTGGGTCTCTTCTCCCTTTCCTATCCCAAGGGTTACTGAAGGAACTCTCCTGAAAGGATCCTACTCACAAACAGGTCTCGAACACTGCTGCTTCTTTGCTTCATGTATTTCTTGTGTCACTGTTCAGGTGCCATTTGTTATGGAAGCAACCTGCTAGTAGCTGCTGGGGATCTAATTCTGATCAGCAGAACAGATCCTTTCATATAAGAAGATGATCACAATACAAGGAGACTGAGAGGCAGTTGCATTCTCTCTTCCTTCTTGCCTCCAATTTATTTCATTCCCAATCCACAAGCAACATATGCTTCAGTAAAGGCTGATTTGCAGTTCCTTCAAGTGTGTGATTCACAGCTATAGGGGCTCTTGGAGTGCCCCTTCACACTTAGGCATGATCCTTAACAATAAAGGATGCCTCCTGCAAATGAATGGAGGTGTAGGAGTGACAGGTTGTAATTGATAATAGGAAAAGAGGTAACAGCATACAATTTTATGTAGCATTTAAAAGTTTACTAAATGGTTTATGTACCTTATAGCCTGTGATTTTCATTATAATCTTATGAGGAAGATGTAGAGGGCTGGAACTCTGGAGAAGTATACTGGAAACAAGGTGTAACTCAGTGGAATTGATGAGATGATGATTCTCTAGTTCACATATATACTTAGTATGGTGATGTAATGGTTCTCTAGTTCACATATATTCAGTATACTGTAATGATGTAATTATAATAGGGTATTTAAACTGGGGACAAAGTCAGACTCAGAAGGGAGACTGGTTGAGACCTTTGAAATGAAGAAGACCCAAGAAACATCAGATGGTTCCATCTCTGACTACAAGCACCACTGAAAAAAGCATGGCTGTTAACCCTATGAATATGGCAACATAAACATCAAAAAACTGTTGATGAGACTACTACAGGACTTCAAAATCTACAGGAATCATTGGATTCCTTAAGACATGATGAGACTATTGCAGGACTTCAAAACTTGCAGGAATCACTGGATTCCCTGACACATGAAGCAATGGACAATAGATTGGTTTTGGACTATCTCTTGGCTGATGAAGGAGATGTATGTGTGATTGTTATTTATATATCCTCCTCCTAGGACTTATGGACTTGCATAATTCCTCATGTTGATTCATATTGTTTGTTACATCACTACTAGCCTGTGTTATATTACTATGTGCTTGTGGATCCATAAATCCATGCTGATGGATTTATGTATACCTGTTTCAAGTAAGACTCTTCAAGGGTCTTGAGGAAATCTGCTAATAATATCTAGTTTGGTGTTCTCATCTTCCTGAAAAGTCAAGGAGGGTGTGATCACCTCCTTTTTTTGATGTTTTCACCTCTCTTCCTGAGAAGTCAGGGAGGATGTGACCACTTATGTTCTAAAACAAAAGAAAGAGGAGATGTAGAGGACTGGAACTCTGGATAACTATACTTGAAACAAGGTGTTAACTCAGTGGGAGTGATGAGATGATGATTCTCTAGTTCACATATATACTTAGTATTTAGTATGATGATGTAATTGTTCTCTAGTTCACACAAATTCAGTATACTGTAATGATTTAATTATAATAGGGTATTTAAATGGGGGACAAAGTCAGACTTAGAAGGGACACTGGTTGAGACTGCCAGACTCCCAGACTGCCAGACTGCTGAAGGAGACTGGGTCAGACTGAGACTGGGTCAGACTATGACAGACACAGACTGTATAAAAGACAATAAAGACTTTCGGCTCTATTCTTGTCGTGGTGTCTATCCTGCTGAGATCAAAGCTCTTCCAGTGGACCTCCAGAAAGCTAGCCCGAACATTATAGAAAGGTAGAGGAAACATTACTGCATTCATTTTATAAACAAAAAATGCTGAAGGTTAAGCAACTTAAATTGTAAATGATAGAATATGGTTTCACACTTTGAGCTTCTGACTCCAAATACTTCTGTTTACTTCCCTACTGCAACAAACCACAGTTAACAGCCTAGTATAGTCACAATGTAGTATGTGTCTAAGAAAAGTATGAAATCAAGTTTGAAAAGTAGCTTAGAGCCAGATTGTACAGGGCTTTCAATGTCATAATTGTTGTTCAGTTGTGCTTGACTCTTCATGGTCCCATCTTTTTTTTTTTATTTTATTTTATTTTATTTTTTATTTAATAGCCTTTTATTTACAGGATATATACATGGGTAACTTTACAGCATTAACAATTGCCAAACCTCTTGTTCCAATTTTTCACCTCTTACCCCCCCACCCCCTCCCCTAAATGGCAGGATGACCAGTAGATGTTAAATATATTAAAATATAACTTAGATACACAATAAGTATACATGACCAAAACATTATTTTGCTGTACAAAAAGAATCAGAATCTGAATTATTGTACAATTAGCTTGTGAAGGAAATCAAAAATGCAGGTGTGCATAAATATAGGGATTGGGAATTCAATGTAATGGTTTTTAGTCATCTCCCAGAGTTCTTTTTCTGGGTATAGCTAGTTCAGTTCATTACTGCTCCATTAGAAATGATTTGGTTGATCTCGTTGCTGAGGATGGCCTGATATCAGAACTGGTCATCATCTAGTATTGTTGTTGAAGTATATAATGATCTCCTGGTCCTGCTCATTTCACTCCGCATCAGTTCGTGTAAGTCTCTCCAGGCCTTTCTGAAATCATCCTGTTGGTCATTTCTTACAGAACAGTAATATTCCATAATTTTCATATACCACAATTTATTCAGCCATTCTCCAACTGATGGACATCCATTCAGTTTCCAGTTTCTAGCCACTACAAAAAGGGCTGCCACAAACATTCGTGCACATACAGGTCCCTTTCCCTTCTTTATAATCTCTTTGGGATATAATCCCAGTAGTAACACTGCTGGATCAAAGGGTATGCACAGTTGGATAACTTTTTGAGCATAGTTCATGGTCCCATCTTAACAGAGACACTTAAGTACATTGCCATTTGCTTTTCCAGTTTATTTTAGAGATGAGGAAACTGAGGCAAATAGGGTTAAGTGACTATCCCAGAATCACACAGCTGTTAAGTATCTGGGGTTGGATTTGAACTTAGGTCTTCCTGACTCCAGGCCTAGTGTTCCATTTACTGTGCCTCTTAGCTGCCTGAAAGGTCATGACTAGAAGTTTATATTTTATCCTGTTGGCAAAAAGGAGCCACTGTTTAGATGTTTTTAAGGGTGAAATGTGAAAGGGTCAAGACCTCTCTGTTCATATCAATCCTGACCAAAATTGTGTAGTAACTTTCCTTTACCAGGAAGACAAAATAAAAAGTTTTCAATTTTAATATTTTAAGGCCCTGAAAAATTTTGCTTCATTTTTATTTCATAAATCTAGAGCTGGAAAAGACCTCTGAAATCATCTAGTCCAAATTCTTCATTTTACAAATGATGAAACTAAAGGCTAAATAAAATAAGATCACACTAGTATTAAGTATTAGAAGCAGGTTTGAACCCATAGCTTTTAATCTCAGGATTAGTGCTCCTTCTACTGTACCAAATTGCCTCTCTACTATACCATGGGCTGTTCACTCTTCCTTATTCTTGTTCTGCCCTTTCCTGGCCTTTTTGAGGTTACCTCTCATGCACAAACCTTTTTTCTTCCCTTCTCTCCCTGTCCACTTTTTGATGGTCTTCCCTTCTTTACAGACCCAAATATGGTGCCATTTCTTTCTTGAAACTTTCCCGATTTCCCTAACTAAAGCAATTCCTTCTTGGACCATTCAAAGATCTACTCTGATGCCATCAATCATTTTCCAACTTTTATGATACTTATTAGACTGCAAGGTATGTAGGGATTGGTCCAGTGTAATTTTTCATGTTTGTCTTCCTAATACAGCTACTTAATAAATACATGTTAAGAGGCAGAGCCAAGATGGCAGAGTAAAAATAGGGACTTTCCCAAGCTCTCCTTCAAGCCTTTTTAAGGTTTCTTTGCTAGCACTGAAGCAGGACTCTGTTGCTTTGCCTATTCTGAGAGGTCCCTAGAAGGATCTCTGAAAACAACTATACAAAATCCATGAAGTTCAGGACACTGTAACCCCCACCCTGGAAACAGAGCCCTATTTTAACAAAGAGTTAAAATCCAAGTAATAGACAAACAATAGAAAAATATTTTTACCAAAGAAAGTTACTGTGGTGACAAGGAAGATCAGAACACACATTCAGAAGATCACAGAGTCAAAGCTCCCACACTCAAAACCTCCAAGAAAAATAAGAATTGTTCTCAGGCCATGGGAGAACTCAAAGGGGATTTTTAAAATCTGGGAAGAGAAATAAAAGTGATGCAAAAGGAAAAATTTTTAGAAACCTAATGAGGAGAAAGCCTTAAAAAGCAAAATTGGCCAAATGAGAAAGGAGATACAAAAGCTCCTTGAGGAAAATAATTCTTAAAAATATATGTTAAGCAATGAGATAATTCAGACCAATTCCAATAGTCTTGTGACTGAAAGAACCATCTACATCCAGAGAGGATTATGGGGACTGAATGCAGATTAAATACTTGTAGGACAAAATACTCTCCTCCAATAAAAGAATAAGAAATCAAGCTATTCTCCAATTGATAAATGGTCAAAGGATATAAACAGACAATTTTGTTGTTTCTTAAAGAGTTCTATATACATATTCAAGTTCAACTACTGTTTTCTATGTTAGCATTGTTTACTGTGAGTTCTACTTCTCCAGACAGCACATCAGGTGATCATGACAGGGTCCAAATGTGTTATGGTAGCTCCAATGTCATTGAAGAATAAAAGGCTTTGTTATATAAATAGTGACAGATCTTTTCAATTTTATGGCCTCCTCAGAGTTTCATTCTTAAATGCTCTCTCAAGAAGATCTGTTTTTATGGATCTTTTATCAAGTTTTCTGCAAACTCATTTTCCCCTTTATTGTTTCTTGCTGTTTTGCGTGCGACTTTCATGATTTTTCACCATCTCTGTAAAATTTTACAAATAAATTTAGATTATAAATTATATTACATTTGGCTGCAATATCTATCTTTTTGGCAATGAGATGAAGTGTTTGTTGGCTGAGATAATGTCTAGGTTTTTTTTTTTTATATTTTTGTTGTAATCACTGCCCTTACTTGTTAAATTTCTGTAGAAAATGGTAATAGTCCACATGTATGTCTGTTCTTTTAGCCATTTTCCATTTTTTCAACAACAGCTTGCTTAAATAGGCCAGGGTTGAACTCTTTTGATTGTATATCACATCTCATGTTTATTCTTTTTTTAAAATTTGCTGCTCTTGATTTTGATCTCAACTCTAATATATTTACGATATGAGTTAGAGATATTTCAAATAAATTATTTTTGACCAGTTATTTCCTGTCCATTACGACTTGGTTAGTTTCATTTTGGTAAACTTATATGGCTGCTCCACAGTCCTGCCTTTCTTTTCAAGAAAATATTCATTATATATGTTTGTGGCTTCTTTGGAGTCTACAAGTCTTTGGCCTCATATTTTTTATTTTTTTAAAAATGTATTCCATTAAAATTTTTTATTATATCTTTTTATATACAAAACATATGCATGGGTAATTTTTCAACATTGACCCTTGCAAAAACTTCTGTTTCAAATTTTCCCCTCCTTCTCTCCACCCTCTCCCCTAGGTCGCAGGTAGTCCCATACAGGTTAAATATGTTAAATACAATATATGTATACATATTTATACAGGTATCTTGTTGCACAAGAAAGATCAGATTTAGAAAGAAGGTAAAAATAAGCTGAGAAGAAAAAGCCAAAATGCAAGCAAATAATAACAGAAAGAGTGGAAATGTTATGTTGTGGTCCATACTCATTTCTCATTCATTGTTTTTTCTCTAGGTGTATCTGGTTCTGTTCATTATAGCTCAATTGGAACTGATTTGGATCCTCTCATTGTTGAAGAGAGCCACATCTATCAGAATTGATCATCATGTAGTATTGTTGCTGAAGTGTATAATGATTTCTGGTTTTGCTCACTTAGCATCAGTTCATGTATATCTCTCCAAACCTCTTTGTATTCATCCTGCTGGTCATTTCTTATAGAAAAATAATATGCCAAAACATTCATATACCACAATTTATTCAGCCATTCTGCAATTGGTGGGCATCCCTTCAATTTCCAGTTTCTATCCATTATTAAACGGGATGCCACAAACATTTTGGCACATACAAGTCCCTTTTCCTTCTTTAATATCTCTTTGGGATATAAGCCCAGTAGTAACACTGCTGGATCAAAGGGTATGCACAGTTTGATAACTTTTTGAATATAGTTCCAAATTGCTCTCCAGAATGGCTGGATCCTTTAACAACTCCACCAACAATGCATCAGTGTCCCAGTTTTCCCACATCCCCTTTAACATTCGTCATTAATTTTTCCTGTCATCTTAGACAATCTGGCAGGTGTGTAATAGTATCTCAGAGTTGTCTTCATTTGCATTTCTCTGATCAACAATGATTTGGAATACCTTTTCATATGAATAGAAATAGTTTTAATTTCATCATCTGAAAACTGTCTGTTCATATCCTTTGACCATTTATCAATTGGAGAATGGCTTGATCTCTTATAAATTAGAGTCAATTCTCTATGTATTTTGGAGATGAGGCCTTTATCAGAAGCTTTAACTGTAAAAACGGTTTCCCAGTTTATTGCTCCCCTTCCAATCTTGTTTGCATTAGTTTTATTTGTACAAAAGCTTTTTCATTTAATATAATTTAAATTTTCTATTTTGTGATCAATAATGACTTCTAGTTTTTCTTTGGTCACAAATTCCTTCCTCCTCCACAGGCCTGAGAGGTAAATGATCCCATGTTCTTCTAATGTATTTATATTCTCATTCTCTATGCCTAGATCATGAACACATTTTGTTCTTATCTTGGGGTACAATGTTAAATGGGTGGTCCATACCTAGTTTCTGCATACTAATTTCCAATTTTCCCAGCAGTTTTTGTCAAATAGTGATTTCTTATCCCAAAAGTTGGGGTCTTTGGGTTTGTCAAACACTAGATTGCTATAATCATTGACTACTTTGTTCTGTGAACCTAACCTATTCCACTGATCAACTAGTCTATTTCTTAGCCAACACCAAATGGTTTTGGTGGCCACTGCTTTATATATAAATGTGTTTTCTGTAAACAACATATTGTAGGATTCTGGCTTTTAATCCAGTCTGCTATCAGCCTCCACTTTATGGGGGAATTTACCCCATTCACATTTACAGTTAAAACTACTTATTCTGTATTGCCTGTCATTTCATTATCCCCAAATTATGCTTTTCTCTTTCCTTTTCCCCTTAGCCCCTTCCCCAGTATTAGACTTATGAGCATCACTTGCCTCATGCCTCCCTGTTTAGAATCCCTCCCTCCCCTTTGAAGTACCTCCCTTTTCTTAAAACTTTTCCTTTCTATTTCTGTATTCCCTTCTATTTACCCTAAACCTTCCCTTTTCAGAGATTCAGAGGGAAGAGAAGACAGGCAGGGGCTCAAGCTCTCAGAACCAAGAAGAGAGAAGGCTTCTAAGAAAGCTAACTGGGCCCCAGGAAAGACAAGACTTTGAAATAAATAATAAAGGATTTGGACTTTAATCCCTGGCTACTCGTGTGGTGATTACTGAACTGAAAGGAAGGCTGCTCCAGAGACCCCAAGAAAACCGAACCAGAGAACATTACATTTCCCCTTCCACTTTTCAATGAAGTGGGAGAAGTTTCTATTTAAACCAAATATGTCTAATATTTTCTCTTTGAGCCAACTCTAATGAGAGTAAGATTCACATTATGTTCATCCCTCTCCCTTCATTACCTCAGATATAATAGGTTTCCTTTGCCTCTTAGTGAAATGTAGTTTCCCTCTTTTTACCTCCACTTTTCTCTTTTTCTGGTACAATTTCCTTTCCACCTCTAGTTCCTTTTTTATGTTGTAACAGTAAAACCAAATTATACATGTACTCTTTATGTATACCCATAACCGAAATACAGTACTCAAGAGTCCTTCTTACCTTTTTATGCTTCTCTTGAGCCCTATATCTGGAGGTAAAACTTTTTGTTTAGCTCTGGGTTTTTTTGTCAGAAATAAATGGAATCCACCTATTTCATTGAATGTCCATCTTCTTCCCTGGAAGAAAATGCTCAGTTTGGCTGGGTAAGTTATTCTTGGCTGCTTACCAAGTTATTTTGCCTTTTGGAATATCAGATTTCAGGCCCTTCGATCCTTTAATGTGGATGCTGCTGGATCCTGAGTGATCCTTATTGTTTTTTTTCTGACTGCTTGTAATATTTTTTTCCTTGCTCTGATAGTTCTGGAATTTAGCCACAATATTTCTTGGAGTTTTAATTTTGGGATCTCTTTCAGTAGCTGATCAATGAATTCTTTCAATGTCTATTTTGCCTTCTGTTTCTATAATATCTAAGCAGTTCTCTTTGGTGACTTCCTGAAAAATAATGTCTAGGCTCTTTTTTCAATCATAATTTTCAGTGAGTCCTTAGATTATCCTTAGATTATTATTATAATCCTTAGATTATCTATTTTCCAGGTTTGTTGTTTTCCCAAGTAGATATTTAACATTTTTCTTCTATTTTTTCATTTTTTGGTTTTGCTTGACTAATTCTTGGGTCTCCTTGTGTCATTCATATCCATTTGTTCACGTCTGATTTTTAATGAATTATTTTCTTCATTTACTTTTTAAATTTCTTTTTGTATTTGTTCAGTTGAGTTTTTAAATGAGTTGTTTTGTTGTATGGAATTTTTTTCCATTTCGCCATTTTTTTTTAAGAATTATTTTCTTTTTCCAATTCACAGATTCTGTTTTCCTTGGAATTGTTTACCTTTTCCAATTCACAAATTCTGTTTTTCAGGGAGTTTCTTTCTTTATCCACTCTGTCTTTTAATGAGTAACATGACTTATCCTGATCCTCTTGCAAAGCTTTCCTTTTCTTTCCCCATTTTTCTTCTAGCTCTCTTTTAAGATCCTTTTTAATTTCTTCTATGAGAGCCTTATGTGATGGGGACAAGATCATATCCACTTTGGGATGTAAAGACAAACTATTTTTAGTCTCCTCAAGGTTTGAAGTCTGCTTTTCATATAGAAGCTATTAATAGAGCCTGTTTTGCTTTTTTGCTCTTTTTGAAAAAACAAAAACAAAACCTATAGTCTGCTTATTAGAGGCAGTGGGTTATTTCCAAGCCGCCTCTACAGAAGTGGCAGTAAAGGAGTAGAGGGACAGCACCCACTGGCTGCATGGGGATTAGCAGTTGTGCTGAAATCAGCAGCAGTGGAAAGGCAGCTATTAGGGCTGCACCAGGACCAATTACTGGGGCTGTGCTTGGATCATGCTGAGTCACTCTGGGTGTTGGGTGGGTGTGGCCAAGTCCCAAGAGAGTCTAACGTTTGAGGGTTATAGTCTTTACCCCCTGTGTTTATAGCTTCTCTGCTGATCTACTGGCTTGCTGCCAGGGCAAAGTAGTCACTGTGATAAAGTTTTCCCTGCAGATTTTCCACCAGCAGAGACCACACCCTGACCTGCTCAGGTGTCCTCAGCGTGAGCTGTTTCCCATGTTCTCACTGCCAACTTGCCTGATGCTGCACCTGGCCTAGCTGTACCCAGCCATAACAAAAACAGACCTTTTTCTAGAGAATTTCAAAATTATCTTCAGTTGGTAATATATTGTACTCCCAATATTTGTGGGTTCTGACAGTCAAGCTCTAATTCTGAGGCTGAATTTTGTTAAAATTTACAATGAGGGAAAAGAAGAATTTAGGAAGATGTGTATGTCCTCTCCGCCATATTGGCTCCACCCCCACATTTTTTAGTTTTTAATCATATTTTTTCAATATCTCTTATCTATCTATGATATCTATGATATCTTATTTATCTATGATCACATTTGAATTGAGGTAACCCATTATCAAAATATATGCTGACTTAATTTGGAAGGTCTAAGTCCTTTTATATTTTTTCTACTTCTTCCTTTTCTATAACTGATTACATAATTACTTAAGCTATATTTAGAAGATTACATAAGTTGTAACTGTCTTCATATTGATCTTTTTGTTTATTTCCATAAACACATGCAAGATGACTAAATATTCTATGAAATGGTGTTCCTTTTTGCTTTTGGAAATACAAAAAAAACTACTTTTAATAATTCATTATTTACTTCTTTAACGAAAAACCTGTGACTCATCCTTCCATTTAATATTAACCACTCTATGTCTTTTGGTGCCTGATAGGAGGTCAGACTCTCTGAAGCTATTAATTTCAGAGAAAGTGTTAACTTGCATTAGTATAAGAAATTTCTTCATCCAGATTAGGAAAGATTGTTTAGGATGAATTAGAGAGAGTAGATTCTGAAAGCTGGAAGATCCTTGGAAAGCAGTTATATAATAATATCAACGAAATCACTGGTCCAATTGCTGTCCCTGTCATTCTTTAGTGAGAATGTCAATACTGTTATGATTTACTCTTCCACACATATTCAATGTCAGTGGGAAGATACACTTCCCTACATTCTAAGTGATACACACTTAAAGTACTCTAGTAGGAAGGTGTGCACATAAAAAAAAAAAAAACCCACTCATACCTAAAGGCATTCTGAGACCTCAACATCCTTTCCTTTATTGTGATCATGCTCAGCTGGGCTCTTTGTCCCTGTTTCTCTCCAGAGTTCAACTCCTGATGACCAGGGATGGCTTTCTTCTCAACTCACAAAACCACTCCTCAGAGCTCTTTTCTCCACTGACAAGCCCTACAGAGTGTTATCTTGCTTTTAAAGATCTAACAGGAGCAGGGCTACCAGGACCCATGGTTAGCTTCCCTCTAGTGCTATGGCTTGAGTGAAGAACTTTTTCACATCTCATCAAAGGGCAATAGAGACTCTTCTTTGCTCTCATTTTTAAGACTTCAGCACTTATTTCACTTTATTACCTGCCCCTTAACTTCTATAATTTCATCAACCTAGCTAGGAAATAAACTGGTTAAAGAACAGTGGATATAGCATGCAGGCCTTAGAGTCAGGAAGACATAAATTCAAATTAAACCTCAGTTGTTTATTACTTAATGTGACCTTTGGTAAATCACTTAATTTCTCTGTGCCTTAGTTTTCTCATTTGTAAAATGAGTATAAAATAGTCCCTACCTCAGAAAATTATTGTGAGAATCAAATGAGATCATTATTTTATACATACATATACATATGTATATATACATGTATGCTTATACATATGTATGTATATATATTGCTTTCCAAACTAGATTTTCAAACTTTCCAAACTCTCTGGCCCCCTGGTACAAAAGAAAAAAAATTAATTACCTTAAGCCCACTGCTAATTTTTTTTCAAGTCCTAGCTTAGTTGTACTAAGAGAATTTTATGTGGATTATCTTTTTTCCCCCAGACTTTGGCAAGTCATGGCCTTAGTAATTATCATACTCATTCCACATAGCTATTAATTCTTTTAAAAGAATTCCTGGAAGGAAAATGATGGGCATAATTCACACTGCCTTCAAAAACATACTTCTTTAGGTATAAGATAAAATAGGTATTTTTTTCCTTCTATTTACCTAAAAATAGATCAGTTTGTTCATTCAAGGAGATTGTGGGCAACCATAAAAACTACTTCTGAAAACAACAAAACAAAATCACAACCTCTATTAAAACCTTCTGATCAATTAAAAAAATGTTCAAGATTATTCATGAAAAGGCCTCAATATTTCATGCTGTAAACCACTAATTGTCAAATATGCTTATCATTCAATTCCCTTCTACCCTCTTTTCTCATAAGGGCCCTGTGTTCCAAGGGAGAATTTACTATAATCAAACTCCAATTAATGGCATCAAATAAAAAAATGGTTTATAATCCATTCTTTATGCTGATTTTAAACTAAAGAGATTTTTGCAGTCTTTAAGCTTCCTCTGGGTATGTGGGCATCTCTGAAAGGAAAGCACTCTCTTTTAAAGTCACTGGAATATTCTGGGAGGAAACAGAACATATCTCAAAAGTCTTGGTGCACTTTATTAAAAATGTACCAAGCCTTTTGAGATGTCCCGTATACAACAAATCACCAAAAATCTAAATTATCCACATCCAAAAGCTCTCTTGTGCCTCTGTTTCTGACAATTCAGAAAAGGGTCTGAAGGAAAAGGACACAAATCCAGAAAAACACCATTCCTCTCAAAGTCTCTCAGCAACTTTTCCATTCCTTATAGTTTCTTAGATGAAAGAATCTCATTTCCTTCCATCTCACCATTGGACTATATTCTTCTTTCCAATCTTCCCAAATTCCTGGTAGAGTATGAGAAGTGGGGCCAGAGAATCTAGACCCCAGGAGCTCTGGAATAAGTAAATAGTAGCCAATAAGGCCAAGGGGAGGAAAAGAGGAGGGAAAGAGGAAATTGGAACCTACAGAAAGTACAAATAAACCCAATACCTGAAAATTTGTGTTCATCAGGTTTAATTGTTTTCTACTTACTGGATACTGAGTTCTCTCACTTCGATTGGTGTGAAGCCCCATTCTGTGGCCAATTTTTCTTGCTGGGAAGCAGGTTCCAAAAACACTATCTTTAAGGAAAGAAAAAAGAGTCACAAAGTTAATGAAATATCTCTCTTACATACATACATACATACATACATACACACACACACACACACATACACACACTCTCACACAGATACATACACATGTATATAAAGTTTAATGTATGTCTTTTAAAATGTGAATTTAGTACAGTGGAACTAAATGACTAATAATTCAATTGCCTAGGTAGATTTTTTAAAAAAAATTAATAAAAAGGTATTTCTGTCTGCCAACAAGTTTATATTAAGCATTGTGTGCAAAGCACTATACTAAGTTCTAGGAATACAAATACAAGTACAAAGAAAAATAGTACTTGTCCTATAATAGTTTACATTCTAGAAGGAAAGATAACATAAAAGGAAGATGAAAAGTGTCAGGGGTAAAGTATAGGCAGAGCCAGAGGTATCCCAACCTGGCATAGGAAAGGAGATCCTACAAGGAATCCCAATACAGCCAACAACCAGGAGAAAAATGACACACAGCTGGCCTGTATGCCTGCCTTAAATGGAAATTCTAGAAGGAGTCGATAAATTGGTAAGTATTTATTCAGAGGCTTTTGTATGCCAGGCACTGTGTGAGTAACTAGGGATTCAAAAAATAAACAAAAAAATGAAATAATCTCTATTCACAATGTATTTTCTTTCTGTTGAAGACATTAAGTATAAATATGCAGCATAAATATAAAGTTAATAGATACATATATATGTAGATGATACAGTGGATAGAATCCCAGAGCAAAAGTCATGAAAATTCAACTTCCTAAGTTCAAATCTGACCTCAGACAAGTGACTCTGGATAAGATTATTTCAATTTCCTCATCTGTAAAATGAGTTGGAGAAGGAAATGGCAAACCACTACAGTATCTTTGCCAAATGGGATTACAGAGTTGGACACAACTAAACAAGATGAGGGCCTGCACTAAGGTGATAACTATTAATAGTTGTTTCTGTAATTTTTATCTCTGTTTTCCTACCAGGATTGTTAGCTACTAAAAACACTTGAAAATCATAGTTCAAGTATTCGTTAGGAAAAACCAATTAAACATTTAACAAATATTTATTAAAGTTTCCAATAAGATCACGGATGAAACAACATTGCCCACTATCACCATTATTATTCAATAGAAATGTTAGCTTTCACAGTAAAAGAAAAAGAAATTGAAGAAATTAGAGTAGGCAATGAGAAAACAAAATTATCACTTTTTGCAGATGACATGATGGTACACTTAGAGAGCCCTAGAGAAATCATCAGCATTTTTATATATCACCAACAAAGTCCAGCAACAAGAGATACAAAGAGAAATTTCATTTAAAATAACTGTAGATAATATAAAATATTTGGGAATCTACCTGCCAAGGCAAAGTCAGGAATATATGAACACAATTACAAAACACTTTACACACAAATAAAGTCAGATCTAATCAACTGGAAAAATATTAAGTGCTCATGGGAAGGCAAGCTAATATAATAAAAAATGAGAATACTATCTATATTAATCTACTTATTCAGTGCCATATCAAACTCCCAAGTTATTTTACAGATCTAGAAAAAATAATAACAAAGTTCATCTGGAAGAACAAAAAGTCAAGAATTTCAAGGGAATTAATGAAAAAAATGCAAATGAAGGTGGCCTAGTTGTACCAGACCTAAAACTATATTATAAAGCAGTGGTCATCAAAACCATTTGGTTCTGGCTAAGAAATAGAGTAGTTGATCAGTGGAATAGATTAGGTTCACAAGACAAAATAGTCAATGACTATAATAATTTAGTATTTGGCAAACTCAAAGACTCAGCTTTTGGGATGAGAACTCACTATTTGACAAAAACTGCTGGTAAAATTAGAAATTAGCATGGTAGAAACTAGATAGTGAGCCACACCTAACACCGTATATAACATAAGGTTGAAATGGGTTCATGATTTAGACATAAAGAGTGATATTGTAAGCAAATTAGAAGAACAAAGGATAGTTTACCTCTCAGATCTGGGAATAAGGAAGGAATTTGTGACCAAAGAAGAACTGGGGTACATTATTGAAAACAAAATAGATAATTCTGGTATTAAGTTAGAAGTTTTTGTATAAACAAAACCAATGCATACAAGATTAGAAGGGAAGCAGTTAACTGGGAAAAAACTTTTACATTCAAAGGTTCTGATAAAGACCTCATTTCAAGAACTAACTCAAATTTATAAGAATTCAAGCCATTCTCCAATTGATAAATGGTCAAAGGATATGAACAATTTTCAGATGAAGAAATTGAAACCATTTCTAATCATATGAAAAGGTGCTCTAAATCACTACTGATCAGAGAAATGTAAATTAAGACAACTCTGAAGTATCACTATGACTCCCCTCAGATTGGCTAAGATGACAGGAAAAGATAATGACAAATGTTGGAGAGGATATGGGAAAACCGGGACACTAATACATTGCTGTGAACTGATCCAACCATTCTGGAGAGCAATTTGGAACTATGCCCAAAAGGCTATCAATGATCCAGCAATGTGGCAGCCCTTGTTTGTAGTGGCAAGAAACTGGAAAGTGAGTGGATGCCCATCAGTTGGAGAATGGTTGAATAAGCTTTGGAATATGAATGTTATGGAATATTATTGTTATATAAGAAACGATCAGAAATAGGATTTCAGAGAGGGCTGGAGAGACTTACATTAACTGATTCTAAATGAAATGAGCACAACCAGGAGATCATTGTATACAGTAACAAGAAGATTATATGAAGACCAATTCTGATGGACATGGCCCTTTTGAACAATGAGATGATTCAGGCCAGTTCCTGTTAAGATTCTTATAAGGTACTAAGACAGTGGAATTGATTCCACTAAGACAGTGGAATAATTATCTAATTTAGCATGGTTCAGTATGATTGATTTGATCCTACAAGGAGATGTTATGGGCCAGAACTTGAAAAAAGGTACTAAGTGGAATTGACGAGACAATGTTTAAATCTAGTTTAGAATTGATTTAATACTACAACAAATAATGGTTTCCCAGTGATATAATGATTGGTGTGTACTCAGTGTACAGCATATAAGCAAAAAGCTCTCAGGGCCAGACATACAAGCCTACTCTTGGAGGAGGAGATAGATTCATTACATTTTCCACCTTTGTGCTGGCTGGAGGCTGAAGCCGGCAGGGGCAAAGGATTAGCGGCAGGAGCTCCTTCAACCAAGGAGAGAGATAGGCCTCTAAGAAAGCTAACTGGGCCCAAGAAAGGACAAGACCTGAATGGAGACAATAAAGGATCTGGACTTTAACTTCTGGCTGAATTTGAGGTGATTATTACTCTGAACTGAAACTAAGACTACCTCCAGAAGCCCTCTGAGAAACCTGCTCCCACATAACTTTATATTTTAGAGAAGAGAAGATTACAAGTTCCAATGATCTTGTGATGAAGAGAGCCATCTACACCAAGAGGGAGGATGACAGTGGGAATTGAGTGTGGCTCACAACATAGCATTTTCATTCTTTTTTGTTGTTATTTGCTTGCATTTTGTTTTTTTTCTCATTTTTTTCCTTTTTGATCTGATATTTCTCATGCACCACAATAATTGTATGAATATGTACACAATACATTGGATTTAACCTATATTTTAATATATTTAACATATATTGGATTATTTGTCATCTAAGAGAGGGAAAGGGTGTGGGAGGCCAGCACTGAGCTAGGGGCAAAGGCCACATTCTCACCTGGGGCAAACCAGCCTTTTATTTAGGCGCCACATAAACTATATCCTGGAGCAATTTACATCACAAAGACATTCTACAACTAAACGGCTTCTTTCTACTCTTCTCCATATGTACCTGCACATATCTCCCACTTCCTTACAACCTAATATAAATACTTGTACTTTTACCCATAATAAATGAGACTTGATCAGAAAGCCTGTCTTGTCTCCATTCTTCACGTCTCCTGTCCCCTGCTCCCTTTTCTTTTCTTTCAGGGTCTGCGTTCTTGTCCCACGGGTTGGGACAAAAGGGCGAAAATTTGGAAGACAAGGTTTTGGAAAGATCAATGTTGAAAATTTATCCATGCATATATTTTAAAAATAAAAAGCTTTAATAAAAAATAAAAATTAAAAAATATATATTGAAGCAACATTGTGGAGTGGAAGGAAGCCTGAGTTAGAAGCCAAAGATCCTGGGTCCAAACCCAAATCTAATTGATACTACCTCTGTGATCTTGGATAAATCATATATTCTCACTGGGCCTCAGTAACCTCCGAGATCTATCCCAGTTCTAAATTTATTATATAAGACCTTGTGTTAGCTTTATAATTCAAAGAATACAAACTATAAGATAGGGTCGTCACCTAAAGGAATTTAGAATGTTGTTGGGGAAGTAACACATACACACATATTAGTGAACAATAAAATAAGCACCACTCAACAATTAAGTACTTAATAGAGTTCAGAATAGAGATATTGTAGGTTAAAGTAGTCAGGGAAAGCTTTCTGTAAAAGACACCTTTTATGGGATGACTGGCATTTGAATTTGTAGAAAGATGGGGAGAAGAAACTGATGAATTCTGTATGATTTGAGTGAATTCTAAAATTATGTAAAATCACAGAAACCATGTTCCCTTTGATCTATAGCTCCAAATGGTTTCATATCCTCTCAGTGTGCGATAAGCTGTGCTATTCAAGAGCAAATCAAACTCCTATTGATCTTGTCATGAGTCACAATCCCAGGAAAGATTTCACATTCAATTGACAATTATCAAACTTGCGGTCTTCTAAAAAATGATTCTTTGCAGATCCTTCTCCATTAAGAAAGATATGCCCGCTAAGAGAATGTCTCCTGGTGTTTTTTAAACAACAAAGCCTCCTCTTTTGCCATAGCCTCTGGGGGTTAGTGAATTCTTTTGTTTCCAAACTTGTCTCCAAGCAGAAGGTACCTCATTCATTACCACACCTCATCATCTAGTGGCCCGTTTACAGGATTCTCTGACTGAGGTAAGCCCCCTTCCTCTGACTATTTCTATAGTGAGGGAAGCTCACTCTCCTGGGACATTGTTGAGCTGTCTGGGGCTCTATGCCCAAGCAGAAGTTTTTGTCCCAAGACACTCGGCCAGAAAACTCCTGTGACCGGACAAGAAAAAAACCCTTACTTGGGGAGAGTTTTTTCATATCTTTCTCTCTCTAGGGACACCTACAGAGAATGGAGAGCTACAAAACTGGGAAAGCTTGGGGCTTGTGGCAAAATGGGACAGCTCCGTCCTCTATTGCTAAGGATTTTCCCTTAGACTGACTCTTAAAAAATACAGACAAATTCAGCTTGAAAGACCTCAAAACAAAAAAACTCATTGATGGGCATCCACTCAGTTTCCAGTTTCTAGCCACTACAAAGAGGGCTGCCACAAACATTTGTGCACATACAGAGGACTCTACTCCTAATGCTCTCTCTCCAGCTTTTCTGGTCTTACTCTGTGCGCCCTCACCAAGGGGGTGATAATTTCCTGGTCAGACTAGAGAATTCTGTGGGGAAAGGGAGTGTCCAGGAAAGGTTGGGTGTGCCTTCACCACCCCCAGGGTGGCCCACAGATGTGACCTAATGCATTCTTTACAAAGGTCCCATTCTCACATGTCACCATCTCCTCCCTGGACACCGCCTCTTTTGTATTAGCCAACCCCCAGGGGAAATACTCTGTCCCCTACTTTCTAGCTGGGACAGATTTCATATTTACATATCACCACACTACAGAGACAGTAGTTGTCACCATCTCCCAAAATGGCCAGGTTGTATCTTTGATGTTGGGACATTGACCTATACCACCAAAAACTATGGGTGCAAGTGAGTGTGATCTCTCTCAAGCCTGCTGCAATTTCACCTGGACAACTTGCACTAGCTGCACAGGTGGGTCACAGGCCAGGCACACTTATGATTATGCACTTCCCCAAAGAGTAACCGTAGGAAACCCATTCTGGGATTATCCTGGTAAATTCACAATGCTTCTACAGCACCTCCTTTGAAGATTCTCCATAACATCCTGAAAACTAAAATTCCAACTGATAGAATGCCATGTGACTACAATCATCCATGGGGGCAAGCAACCAAGAGACTGCTACAAAGTCTGACCCCAGGTATACATCTGGGCACCTAAGGGATATGCTTTTCTCTGTAAAGTAAATTCTCCATTCCACTTCAATGTTTGTTAAGGGACCTGTTAAGAGAAATGCCTCTGATTGGGACCTTACTCCACCTGTAATTCTTTCCATCTAGTGCCTGACCCCTTTCAAGCATTATGGTCCTGTACCCTAGGCTACTTAATTACCCCTTTCTCTGTATACAATGCCAGTCCCTCAAACACAGCCCTCACACCTTCAAGGAGACAAAAGCGGGGATTTGGGGAAAATGTTCGGTGGTACTTAAAGAAAGGCACTGAAATGCTAATTCCCTGGGTTGGATATCTGGAACATGAAAGCTTCTCGACAGCCAAGAAAACTGCACATTCTCTTAGGGAAATACAAGAGTCCCTAGATTCTCTTGCTAACATAGTCTTACATAACCAAAAGGCCTTAGATTACCTCCTTGCCTCTAGTGGAGGTGTTTGCACTCTGGTCAATACCTTTTGCTGCATGACATTAACAATTCAAAGGAAGTTGAGCTGCACACTGAAAGAATCTTACAGAAGGCTGGCTGGATGCAAGACATTCATAAGCAACTTCTTATGTCTCCTCAGTCCTGCTCTGGCTATGGTCTCTCCTAACCCCTATACTAACTCCACTTCTAATTATTATATTTTTGCTCATATTCAGCCCCTGTATTTTCAGATTACTCGTGAGATTTGTTTCTTCTAGGCTTCAAGCTGCAAGTTTTCAACTTCTGAGAACTGGGGATCATAGAACAACTGATGGGCAAGCTCAACATCCACTGGATGCTGCAGCTGCTATCTTCAGATATTGTATCTCACCTTCAAGCACGATCCTCCATTAACATAGGGACAGCTCTATAATCCCTCTCAGTGTGAAGAAACTTCAGAAGAATGGAGACCTCCATCCCTTTTCCAAAAGAATTTGGGGTTAATTGCTTGAGGGGGAAGATGATGTGGGTGAACCAGAGTTCACCCTGAGTGAACTCTAAAATTATATAAAACCACAGAAACCATGTCCCCTTTGATCTATAGCTCCAAATGGTCTCACATCCTCTCAGAATGTGATAAGCTGTGCCATTCAAGAGCAAATCAAATCCTACTTATCTTATTGGGAAGTCACAATCCCAGGAAAGATTTCACATTCAATTGAGAATTATCAAACTTCCCCTAGACTTACACATAAAATAGGTCTTTTGGAAAATTATTCTTTGCAGATCTTTCTTCATTGAGAAAGATATGCCCACTAAGAGAATGTCTCCTGGTGTTTTTTAAACAATAAAGCCTCCTCTTTTGCCATAGCCTCTGGGGTTAGCAAATTCTTTCCCTTCCAAACTCGCATCTCCAAGCAGAAGGTATCTCATTCACTCATCACCACACCTCATCAAAACTATATAAGCAGTGTTAACAGAGGCAGCAACATGTCTGTGGTGAGGCAGAAAGATTTCTTATGCCATTTGCTCCTCAGAAGAACCCTTTGAAATAAGAACTATTTATAGCCATTCATTCTGCTACTATGTACACAAGGCAGAATTTGTCAAGTTCACCTGTTGGTAAGATTATATACATTACTCCTCCCACATTCTGATTTAGCTGGTCTGGCTTTCTCATCGTTTCTTATGCAGACAATATGCAGCTTCTTTCATACTTTTGCTCTGGCTATCTCCCACGCCTAGAATACACAACTTCCTTAACTCTCCCTGACATTCTTGTTTTAATTTGAGAAACCATCCTCTACCCAAAGCCTTTTCTATTCCCCTTCCCACAACTCCCATCCCCTATTTCTTTGTATTTATTCTATATATTTGTATTTATTAACTATATATATATATATATATATAAATATATACATATGTTATATATCTGGTTGTCTTCTCTATTAGGATGTAGGTTCAGGGGCAATTAGATTGCATGGTGGATAGAGCATGGCCCTTGAGTCAGGAGGACCTGAGTTCAAATTCAGCCTCAGACACTTAAAGGCTACTAGCTAGCTATGTGATCCTGGGCAAGTCATTTAACCCCAATTACCCAGCAAAGAAGAAAAAAAATACAATGCAGGTTCACTGCAAGTAAGGGTTATTTCATTCTTTGTTTTCATATTCCCAAATATAAAACTGAGAAACATAAAGTTATGAGACAAACCAATAGTCTCTAAGAGGGGAGCTCTTGAAACCAGTTGAAACTAAATAAAAATAGTCAGAACTAGCTGTGTGGTTAAAACAAAAACAAAATTGAAAGTAGGACAAAGAGCATGCTTACTTGCTTCATAAATATTAACTTCTTCCCAGAAGGAGCTAAGGCTCATCTTAATGGTCATGTAATAGATAGTGGGAGGGGAGACATATTAAGAGGTATATATTTCTGGAAGATAGGGAAAAAATGTTAACTTCATCACCCCAGTCACTGGGGAGATAAATGGAGGAGGGCCTTTGTAGTCTAGAGAAGGGATAAAAGGCTATGCTCTTGTGGCTGTAAAATATGTTCATTCTGAGTTTTCATACCCACTCCTGGAGGAATATATTTAAAGTTTAAACTGCTTCATTTATCCTGAGTTTGTTCATTTATTTGGGGTTCAGAATTTTATTTTTAATGAGACTGGGCATATAGTAGGTGACTAATAAATACCTATTTGATGGGAATAAAGAAGGGAACTCTCAAAAAGAGGAAACTTACTCTACCAATGCTCTTCAGTATCTTCTCTTTAACTTCTTGTCTCAGGGAATTGTCTAGATTACTGAGGAGCTAAATGAATTGTCAGGGATATGTCATAAACAGGACTTGAGCCCAGATCTTCCTGGTTTAGCAGCCAGATTTTTATTTATAACTCCATGTTACTTCTCTTTGTATTACTATTATTTGTTTCCCAAATGTAATATTTTCCTGATGACAAAAAACTCATGAAGAAAGGAGCCATTTGCCTTTATAGCAAGCTAACCAAACAACAGCCCAACCCCTTAAAGATGTAGTTCCTTCTTTGTAAGAAAGGCATAAAAATATCTGTAAACAGCTGAGTTTTTCCTTTAGTCAAATATATCCATGCTCTAAAACCTGAAATTAAGGATACTTGGGATGAGCAATGATGAAAATGTTAGAGATCCTAACGCAAAAAATGAATGAGTAATGACTGTTGGCTGATGAACAGGATCTTTGAAAGATACAACACCAGATTGTGCTGTTCTCTTCTTTTCTAAAATATGATCGTTCTCTGGGAGCAGATTTCTTGCCGGGCTTCTGGAAGCAGCCTTAGTTTCAGTTTAGATCAATAATCACCTCAAATGCAGTCAGCTGTTAAAAGTTCAAATCCTTTATTGTCTCTTCCAAAATAGCCTGGTTAGTTTTCTTTTAGGCCTATCTCCCTCCTTGGTTCCAAGAGCTCTTGCAGTGTCTCTTCTAGCTTCAGTTTCAGCCTCCAGCTCCCTCTGAATCTCCAATTCTGAATCTCCTGACTGAATTCTGGCTCTGTCAATCTCAGGAACTGACTCCTTACTGACTCCTAACTGAGGCTCTAAGAGCTTCTTATATATGATCTCTTAAAGATGTGAACCCAAAGGTTGACTCCTCCTCTGAGAGAGTGGGATTGTGGGATGTGTAACTTTGTGAATCTCCCAGACTTGTGAACTCTAATGTGTGAGCTAATGTGTGACTCTTAAAGGTGTAAACTTAAGCACTGTTTCTATCAATTCCAGTTAGTTAACACTTTATAAGGATTCTAACACCAGATGGAGGATTTGGGCAACCAGCTTGTTGCTATGGAACAGCATACAGCCATTCTCAAACCACACTATCAAATCCATCCAAACACAGCTGTGAAAAGAGTCTAAGAAGGTAAGACCAGAAGCATTAGTGAGCACTATGCAAGAATGAGAATTGCCACAGCATACCAATTCACATCAAATGATTTAAGACAAAAGTGATCAAATGTGGAGCTCAAAGGGACCTTAAAAATCATCACTCTAGTCCAGCCACAGATTTAGAGTAATTCAATTCAGTAATTTAACAAGGATAAGTGTATACGAAGGATAAGCATCAAGCACTGCATTGTGCCAGATGCTGAGAATACAAGGACAAAAATGATTATTTCTGCCCTCAAGAAGCTTATGTTCAACTAGAATGGGATAACTGATAGATAAGTAAGTACAAATATATATGTGGAGAAATTTGTATTTTATCCTAGAAATAATAGGGAATCTCAGAAGTTTCTTGGGCGGGGGAGGGGGTGTGTGTGTGACATGATCACAACTATGTTTGGGACTTTGTGATAAATTCTATGTGGGAAATGGAGTGGAGAAGACAGACAATAGAGCCTATTTCAATAGTCTGGGAAAGAGGTATTAAGGACCTGATTGTTGTAGGGTGGAAAGGAGATGATATTAGAGTGATGGAAGAAAATTGATAAATTTTGGCTAATTGGATATAGAGGATACAGAAGAGTAAGGAGTCAAAGCTGAAGAAGTCAAAGTTATTGAAAGAATAGTGGTACCCTAACAAAAACAGAAAAAAATAGGAGGCCTCATAAATTTCAGGAGTTAAGTGGAAGATACTGAGTTCTGGTTTTAGGAAGTTGAAATTAAGATGTCTATGGAACAATTGGAACAATCAGATGGAGATGCTGAGAAGAAGGCTGATTATATGGGCACAGAGAAAAATCACGATTATTATAAAGCTATAATACTAAAAATGAGGGAGAGAAACAATATACAACCAAAGTAATTCCAAAAGGACCTATTGCTATTAATGCTAAAAATGAGAAGTTGATGGAGAAAAAGACATTGATACATATTATGAATTTTCCATATAAAATATTATGAATATAAATCAACTGTCATTGCAAGGAAACTTAAAATTTCTAAAAAGTCACTTTTGCAAAATGCAAATAAAAGGAAACAAAACAAGAGATTATATACAATTGATTATATCTGAAAACTTTTAATTATTTTCTGATAAGCTAACTCCTGAACGAAAGCTGACTTATTCCCTTAGAACTAAATCTTCCTTCTTGATTCTGTGACTTCTTCAGAATCTGGGGGAATTAAGATGTTTTCTATCTTTAAGTACATAGTTAAATGTAAACTTTATTTTGTGCCTTTGAATTTCTATTACTCAATTACTTGGCACCTAGCTTGTTTTGAGTGTGGTGCTATTATTGGTAAGGCTGCTCAAAATATTTTTGCATAAATAGGCCTTCTTTATCCTATCTCATTTTCTTCTCCCAAGCTCAGTTTATATTTTTAGGTTTAATCATTTTAAACAAAAATTCTTCCGCTACACATTTTGCTTTTCTGAAAGGTTGAATTAATTCACAACCCCACAATCAGTGTAGTTTCATAGCTGTTTTACCACAAAAGTATCAGAACTGAAATTAATCATCTTTCATTATTTCTGAAGAGGCAATAGGACACAGTGAATGGAAAAACCAGTCTCTAAGTAAGGAAGACATGGTTCCACGTTCCACAGATAACAGAGACTTACTTTACCCTCTAAGCTTAACTTCTCTATACCCAAGGCAACTAGATTAGCACAGATGTATCTGTACTGGTAGAGGGAGTTCCCTATATCAGTGAAATCATAGATAAATTGCCTAGTCCTAATTCTTTCATTATCTTTGCCAATTGGATTGAAGTGAGAGTCATAATTAGAGACAGCTTAAGTGATACAGTATATAGTCTAAAGCCTCAAGTCAGGAAGACTCATCTTACTGACTTCAAATGCAGCCTCAGACACTTACCAATTATATGACCCTAAACAAGTCACTTAACCCTGATTGCTTCAGTTTCCTCAACTATAAAATGAACTGGAGAAGAAAATGGCAAATCACGTCAGTAACTTTGCCAAGAAAATCCCAAATGAAGTCATGAAGAGTTGGACATTGCTGAACAATGAACAAAAACAAATATAATAGGGCTGCTAAGTGGTATGGTGGTTAGGAGTTAGAGTCAGGAAAATCTGAGTTCAAATCCATTTACTAATTGCGTGATCCTGGGCAAGTCATTTAGTCCCATTTGCCTCATCTGTAACGTAATGTAATGAAAACACACTGGAGAGAGAAATAGCAAACTACTCTGCCCAAAAAAAAAAAAAAAAAAAAAAAAAAATCCCATGGATTCTGTCCATGGTGTTGCAGATGTGACTGAACAACAATAAAAGGGTCTTAATTGTTTTTATTTTTAATTTTCCAATTAATTTAGAGATGCTGAACAATACATTCATGTGGCTGTTGAATATTTATCTCTATTCTTTTAAAAACTACTTATTCATATCTTTAGACTGCACAAACCTATAAGAGCTAATTTCTACTCATAAATTTGCATCAACTCCTTATAGATTCTGGATGCCAAGCTTTTGTCAGAGATATTTTATTAATAATTTATCCCAGACTTTTTGTTTCCCTCTTATGATAGGTGCAATTTTTTCTGTTGTGAAAAATATTACATTTTTAAGTAATCAAATTCTTATTTTAAAAAAATTCATTTAAGTCACAGCTGCTTCAGAATTCATACTTTGCCCATAGTTTGAAAAAGTCCATTATCTTCTGATTTTTAAATATATTTAAAATTTTAAAATATTTGGATTATACAGAATATTATTGTTCTGTAAGAAATGACCAGCAGGATGATTTCAGAGAGGCCTGGAGAGACTTAAATGAACTGATGCTAAGTGAAACGAGCAAAACCAGGAGATCATTATACACTTCAACAACAATAATGTATGATGATCAATTCTGATGGACGTAATTCTCTTCAACAATGAGATGATCCAAATCAGTTCCAATTGTTCAATAATGAAGAGAATGAGCTACACCCAGAGAGAGAACTATGGGAAATGAGTGTGGACCACAACATAATGTTGTGCCACAGTTCTCTTTAATTATCCTGACTCAGTTTCTCTAATTGGTTCTGTTTCAGTTTCCCTAAATTGTTCTCCTCAATTTCCTTAACTGTTCTGCCTCAATCCCCTTAGTTGCAACTCCCCACCCCCACCCCCGGTTCATTAAGAATGAGGGCCACTTGCTCAAAGGTTATTAATTGTTAATGTAAGATTCAAGGTAAGATCAGACTTCCTGGCTCCTAACTCCTTCTGTCCTGAAGAATTTATGGCACTACCCCCCCCCCTCTAAATATTCCAAAAGATAAGATTATCTGAAATATCTCATTGACATCTTTATTGCTGTTTATTTAGACATCCTGACTCTGGCTTCCTAGTTTTCCCCCTTGTCAGAACCAGATTGATAGTCCATTCCCACTCTCAATGTTCTAACTCTGCCCCTGCCTTGGTCTACCCCTGTAGCTGAGTCATGTGCATATATATGTCATTGATAACTCACATTCAACACTGGATACTTTGAGACGAGAGTCCTGTCCAGTCAATTATACTCTCCAATTAATAAAATATTAAAAACTCTCTAATCTCTATCTTGCCTCAGTTTCTCCGGCATTACTATAACATTTCCACTCTTTCTGTTATTGTCTGCTTGCATTTTTGTTTTCTTTCTCAGGTTATTTTCACCTTCTTTCAAAATCTGATTTTTCTTGTGCAGCAAGATAACTGTATAAATATGTATACATATATTGTATTTAACATACATTTTAACACTTTAACATGTAATGGACTACCTGCCATCTAGGGGAGGGAGTGGGAAGGAGGGGGAAAGTTGGAACAGTAGGTTTTGCAATGGTCAATGTTGAAAAATTACCCATGCATATGTTGCATGTATTTTGTAAATAAAAAGCTACAATAAAAAAAAGATACTATTCCTTCATATTCAACTCAAAAAAAATTTGAATTACCAATTCATGTGTAATTTATTGGGTGGAATTAATAGAGCAAGATGCTTATCATTTGCTCCAAATATCTGACAAATTGTTGTGACATTTTCCAAATAGACTTTATTGAATGATTACGTTGCCTCCCCTCCCCCATTTTTTGTGTGATCTCATGTGAGTTTAGAGCTAGATTTGCATTATCTGAAGGTAATCCATTCCAAACTATTTGTCTTACACATGAAGAAACTGAAGAGCATAGTGACAGAAACAAGATTTGAATGCATATTCTCTTACTCCAAAGTCTTATTATATACTACATTCACCTATGTATCTGGATACAAGTTAAAATCTATTTCACTCTTTTTTTTCTAAACTAACTTCAGATAACTTTGACAATTACAGCTTCATAGTAGAAGATTACAATTCCCCTTCTACCTCCTTCCTCCATCCCCTCAGAATAAGCTTGATTGACATTGGTTTCTAAAGTACACATTTTATAATTTTTATTTTTTATTTTATTTTATTTTTATCTATGACTATCTATATTTATGAAATATGTTACTGGTGTTTTAATTAGCATAGCATTAAATACATAAATTAATTCAACCCATCAAAAACTGAATCTCCAAATACTAATAGTGAGAATTTGATTTTAATGTTTTTTTTGTGTGTGCATTGCTTTACATATAAGATTACTATTATTATTATATAACATTTCTGGATCTAGCTCATTTTTTTTACTTTACGTTAATTTTTTTAAATTTTTGTTTATTGCTTTTACACTGCCATCATTTCCCTTTAACACACTTCACCCCATACTGAACTTTCCTGTGTAACAAAGGAAATTAGTTCCATATAATCAGCTCATCCAGAGACTTGATCTTACAAAGTAGGATTTGACATTCAACATTTGTCATCTATGACATTTCACATCTTTGTAGTCTTCTACCCCTCTACTTAGAGAAGTGTAGTAGTTTACTTATTTGTTTGTTTTAAATCAGTTTTCCAAAACCAAAATGGGTCATCATAATTGATCCGAGTTTAGTCAACTTTGCAATATTGTTTTTATTTTCAGTACTGTAATCATTGTATGTGTTGTTTTCCTGGTTTTACTTACATCCCTCTCTTCCCATGTTTCTTCAGATTCATTTTATTTATATTATCTTATGAAATATTATTCAAATACAGTCACATACCATTTTTTATTCAGCAATTCTACTTATCAATTTGACTTTGTTTCAAATTCTTCATTAATACCATAGTATTTACTACAAATATTTGATTATATGTGAAACTTTATTGTTACTATCATTATTACTGTCATTGTTATTAATTATAATTCACATTTAAATAGTGTTTTATTATTTGCAAAGTACTTTACATATATTATCTCATTTTCTCCTCTCAACTGTTGAAGGCAGGGGCTTTTATTATAATCCTCATTTTACAGATGAGATAACTGAAGCATACTAAGATTAAATGACTGTTTCAGGGATACACAGTTAGTAAGGACCTCATGCAGGATTTGAAGTTTCTTGACTCTAGATCCAGAACTCCATGCCAGATGCCACACACCTCAACTCTCCTTTTGTTATCCTTTTGTTTCTTCCTTTGAGTTCTTTCAAGTTTTTTTTTCTTTCTTCTCAGTTCCAGTCTCTTCACCCCAATTATTGGTTGTATTCATTTTCAATTCTCCAGAAATCTGTTTTTTAACTTTTCTAATAACTCTGATAGAGTATTTGCATTTAAAGTATGGACCTTTGTTTCCAAGAGAAACTGGGAATCATTTAGGAAGCTTCACAATTTTGGAAAGGCAATCCAGCCCATTCTCTTCCTTCTAATTAATTCTAGGTGCAATTCATTGTTCATTGGTACCATGATATATTATACACAAATGAATGATTTTAAACATGGCTCTTTTGATTATTCACAGTCACTATAAGGAATCTACCATTTCAAAATTATATAGAGCTATTTTATTTTGTTGGTTAGAAGAAAGGTCTTTTTTGTTTCAGAGCCAGAGAATTCCATCGTCTCCCTCCCCCCCAATTTTTTTGTATCTTTTATGTTGAAATTGAGGACATCATCATTTCAATTTCTTTCCGTCACATTAATTACAAAGTCATTCCCAGTTTCCCTCTAGAAACCAAATGTTTGGCAGAATCTAATTCAAGGGTGTGCTCAAAGTTCCTATTTTGGGTCTTTCTTGACTGTATTCAATAAGTTATATGAGACAATAAAGGCAGACTTTCAATCCCAAGTCTGTGCATTTGTCAAACAAAACCACGGCCTTCTTTAGTTTGGAAGAGCTTCATTAATAAACAAAAATGTGGTAATAATTCCAAGGTTGAATTTATGAAATCTGCCCCTAACAGACCATTTATTCACTCAACAAGTATTTTCACACAACCCCTATGTAATGTATTTGTTCATATATGTGTTTGTGCATCCTTGCAAGTCAGAACATTGGAGTATAATTGTTTATTTGTAAATTTTATACCATAATAAGTTCCAAATAGTTCTGTGATGTAAATATTTTAAAATCATATGTATGTGTACAAGTATGTATTCCCATGGAGGCAGTGTAACACTGTGGGAAAAAAATGGCTGCAAAAAAACTAAGCCCTATCTCCAATGTGAACTAGCAATGTGATGAACTAGCAATGTGACCCTTGGCAAATCACCCAAACTCTTAGTGTTATAAGTAATTTCTAATACTATAAGTTTCATGGAAGATGCTAATCTACATTAGTAGAGAAAGTTTTCTTATTTGAAAGATCATTATTCCAATGAAATCACTGGTTCAGCCATCATTATCTCTATTATGTATGTGCTCTTTCTTTCTCTCTCTCTCTCTCTCTCTCTCTCTCTCTCTCTCTCTCTCTCTCTCTCTCTGTCTCTGTGTGTGTGTCTTTCTGTGTCTTTCTCTCTGTGTGCAAAAGGAGTGAAGTGACTTACACAGAGTCATCCAGCTAGTGTCTTGAGACCAGATATGAACTCAGAAAGATGAGCCTTCCTAACTCTAGGGCCACCAGAGTGATTATTGTTACTATTCAACAGCTCCTTCCATCTCTAAAATATCTCATGATATAGCAAGTAAATTGTCCCTAGTTCTGGAAGATTGTCTAAACCTAAGTTTTTCCTATTTTGTTTTGAATACTTTGATGGATCTATGGTATCATGTAAATGGGGGTAAACTCCAGTGCAGAACACAATCCCTAGATGTCTTGTCATCTTAAGTGATTCTTGATCATTTTACTGGAAATAAATCTAACATTTCACTATAGGCATTTTCTCTTTTTTACCACTTAATTGTCAGTATCTAGAAAAAACTACTCAACAAAAGTCTATTCATATGAAAATTGTGGCAAGCTTAGCTTCTTGTCAACTAGAATAAATCTGTACAGACAGATTATTCACCAAAGCAAGGTGAGTTTTTAGAAGTCTTAGGTAGAGCAATGGAAAGTCCAAGTATGCATTCTTTATATAATCTCACATTGTCAATGCACCTCCAATCTATCTTTGTTCTTGGCTGCCTGACTACAAAGACACTTATTTCATTGCTTAATTGTCTATGGTACCATGAAATCAAATGGATTTTCTAAGATTTTTAAAGAAAACTTCTCCAATGTAAATCAGAAGCTCATTTTTAACATATAATCTCTACAAAGTTGCCTGAAGGTAATGAAAGGCTGACTTATTTGTCTATCACACTACAGTTAGGTTGTGTTAAGTGTCTTGAACTCAGGCTCTATCTACTTCACCACCCCACCCCACTCCCATTAAAATAATTTTAAATTCTGCCTTGGGATTTATCTCATATACTAAAATACAATGAGCTATACTGTCATAGTGGAAGTCTTAGAGTCAGAAGATCTGTGTTCTAGTTCTGACTCAAAGCAAGTCAGCTAATCTCTCTGTACTTTGGTTGTCTATATGCCAGAATTATTATGGAGAAATTACTTTGTAAAGCAGGATAGAAATGACAACAAAAAATGTTGCCAGCTTATTCAATGAAATCAAAGAAGTCTGGAGAAGTTCTGGACCCATCTGTACTGCGAATGAAAACATCAGGAATATGAAATATGAATGTGGGATAAGCAAAATACATTAAGTTTAAGTACTTCTAAGTAGTCGCCAATGTAAAGATTGTTAAGGGTAAAGGTTTTGCAAAGGTGAATGTTGAAAACTATCTTTACATGTATTTGGAAAAATAAAATACTATGAAAAATAAACTTTATTTTTTTTCAAACAAAAGATTCCGAATTTCTAAGAGATTTTCAGCACATTCACTGAAAAGCAGTCAATTACTTTAGTTGCATGAGCTTCAGCATTCATATGTATTTATATAAAGCTCTTAAAAATAATAAAAGTTTAGAAAAATGGCCTGTAGTTTAAGTGGATACCCCTATATTGGAGCAGGCTGCCTTTATTTTTCTTAATTGTTTGTTTCCTTCCCCTTTGTCACCTGTCTCAGTCACTTCTCTCTGTGCTTATAACAGTTAAGCACTGAATTTAGCTACAGCAAAAAGGGATATATAAACCTAGTTAAAGCTTCCTGTCTCAAAGTAGGAATTTGTTTATTAAAGGAGAGAAATTACTGCATCTTCTCATAACAAAACATAGGCTGTATCTAATAACTCAGAATAACTCAGAAAACAACAATAAAATTTTTTAATTCAAACAACTGATCACTTTGAAAAAATATTCTTAAGGAACTAAACTGAGTTTGGCTGGAAATTATTTGTAAATTTTTAGAAATTATTATTTTGTGTAGAAAATGTCATAAACCCAATTTACAGCTAACATGGAGAGGGAGAAAGGTAAGAATTGGCCTCATAAAAAGTTAAAACAAGAACACACAAAAAAGTTGAATCCCATCTAATTAACCCTAATTCTGTTGTAAGAGATTCCAAAGTTTAACATTTTTATGTTGCTTCCTTTCTCTGGGATTCAGTTTCTTCCTCTGTGAAATGAGATTGTGCTATATGACCTCTAAGATGCCTTAACTTTAAAACTTAGTAACTTGATAACCCAGATCTGCTTTCATTAAAGGATCTGATTGTTACATAGAAATTCTTCCAACTATCACAGCACCTACATACTTTATGTTTTGAATACTGTATTTACCTAATGAACTAGGTTAGAGGAGCAGAAAGAAGGTAACTTACTTGGTGGGGGGGGGGTAGTTTGGAATTCTGTTTTAGCGAGGAGTTCTCAAGTAGGAAAACCTCCATCAATGTGGTCAAAACATGAATGGCTATGATCAAGAATAAATGATCTCAGAACTGTATCTGGATAACCAACTGAAGACCAAGTATCTTGAACCATGAGAATGATTTATAATAATCTCAATAAAGCTTCTACTTTAAATTATACCATAAACTTTAAGCTGTAAATAGTTTTTTTTCCCTGACAGTCATAAAAATACATGGAGGCCAGGCAATTCAAGATTTTGAGTGACAGAGAAAAGAATTTGGACTTTATTTTTCTGAAGTCTAAGAATTACACATATCAGACAACCTTACTCTTTTTCTGACAAAGAACTACTTGTAATTTCCTGGAAGCTTTATTAACTTAAGAACATGGGGAAGATATTGCCAGGAATATCTCTAAATAAAAGAAGGCACTACAAAAATGCCTCACTCTTCTCTCCTGGCAAACTCTAAAGATGGGGCAATAGTCTTGACAACCAGCTTGGGTACTAGTAAAGGCTTCAAAAACTACAGATAAATCTCAATTTACTGGCTATGGACTCCTACACAAGGCATACCAAAAGTCTTAAGAAAGTTCTAAGTACCTCTATTAAAGCTTAAAACGGATCTAAGACTTTTGGAACACCCTGTATTCTAGGTTTTCAGTAAGGAGACAGTCTCTCAGGGTCTTCTACCTGCCCTAACCTAAGTTAATCCTATTGAATACTGTCATACTCTGCCTTAAGTCTGATCCAGGTATGATCATCATAGATGGACTATTTTGTTTTTAGTTCTGAATGCAATAATTTGGAAAAAAATATCACAGGATCTGAAAGCTGGAAGAGATATAAGTAGTTATTTAATTCAAACCCCAAATGAATTTTCACTGTAACATACCTGTCAAATACACATCCAGCTTTTACTTTGCAAAGAAGGAAAACTCACTATCTTTTAAAGTGGCCCATCACACTGACAAAGCTCTAATCATTAGAAAGTTTTGTTTTTTTTTCCCTTGACATCAAGATTAAATTAGCTCTTTGGTTCTGCCATCTTGGACCAAAGAGAAGTCTAATCATCTTCCATATGAGAGCTCTGGAGAGCTAATCAAGATTATCTCTAGAGAGCTAATCAAGGTACTGAATGGGCCTCGAAATCATACCACATAAAGATTGGTTGAAAAACTAAGTATGGAAAGAAAAAATGTTTTAAGGGAGCTCTCTTCAAGTAAATGGTAGACCCCTTTTCTCATGAAAGGGGCAATGACTTATTCTGTATGGTCAGAAGGTCAGTGGATGAAAAACTAATTAGAGCTGTCCAAAAGTAGGATAGTCTGTTCCAAAAGTGAGTTTTTTCTCAATGAAGGTCTTCAAGAAAAGACTAGATGATCATTTGGTACAATGTAGAGATGACTCGTACGCAAGTGTCAGTTGTAATAAAATGATCTCTAACTCTCCAACTTGGAAATTCTGGTAAGTCCTGAGATTATCTCCAATTTAACCTATATTTATCTTGTTTGTACATAGCTGACTTGCACCTTCTCTCTCTTGCCTCCCATTTAGATTTTTTTAGTTCCTTGAGGCAGGAACTGTTTCTACCTTTCTTTGTTTCACCAATACTTAACCCAGTACTTAGCACATAGCAGATGTTTAATAATTTCTAATTGTTTACTTGAAATTCTGATATTCTATAATTTTTTTATTCCATCAAGATGGCAATGAAGCTAAAGTTAAAACAGTACTCTAGGAAATATGAAGAGCACCAATCATTAATGATTGATCATTAGGTTGCCTTCACATACATATATAATCATATGCTTTTTTCATTTTCCAGATTAATCAAATTCAGTTTTACCCTTGCACTTTGTAAAAGGTGGCTATAAAAGACTTAAAATTTTGAAGCACAGCTTTAAAAAATTAGCCTGTATTTGGGCTGAAGTAAATATTTTTTGTAGGTATGGGTGCTCTCTCTATGGAAGGATATTATGATGCTGTGATTAAAAACATTTCATTACCTCGCTAAATTTCTGAAACAAGCTAAACTAGTTCAGATTAGTTATGTAGTTTGTTATGATGCCCAAGCTTGGGGTGTTCCCATACTGTCAGAATCTGGAAAACATTCTGTTCCATCAATTTAACTTTTAGAACTCAGGGTCATTTCCCTATCACTATGAAGTAACAAAGAAGAACTACAGTATATAGGTATTTCCAAAAAATGTTTTTTTTCTGAATTTGAAAGATAATCATTTACAAAATTTAATATTCAGCATGTACAGAATTTTTTGTAGCTTTTTACTTTCAAAATAAATGCAAAGATAGTTTTCAGCATTCACCCTTGAAAAACCTTGTATTCTAAGATTTTCTCCCTCCCTTCCCCTTTCCCCTACCTCTAGACAGCAAATAATCCAATATAGGTAAAACATGTGCAATTCTTCTATACATATTTCCACAATTATCATGCTGCACAAGAAAAACCAGATCAAAAAGGGAAAAAAATGAGAAAGAAAACAAAAAGCAAGCAAACAACAACAAAAGGTGAAAATACTATGTTGTAATCTATATTCAGTCCCCACAGTTCTCTTTCTGGATGCAGGTAGCTCTCTCCATCACAAGTCTATTGAAGTTGTCCTGAATCACCTCATTCTTGAAAAGAATCACGTCCATCAGAGTTGATCATCACATAATCTTGCTGTTGCTGTGTACAATGTTCTTTTGGTACTACTCACTTCCTTTAGCAAACAGTTCACGTAAGTATCTCCAGGCTTTTCTGAAATCATCCTGCTGATCATTTTTTATAGAACAATAATACTCCATAACATTCATATATCATAACTTATTCAGCCATTCCCCAACTGCTGGGCACTCAGTTTCTAGTTCTTTGCCATTACAAAAAGGACTCCTACAAACATTTTGCATATGTGGGTCTTTTTACCTTTTTTATTATTTTTGGGGGGATATAAGCCCAGTAGAGACACTGCTGGATCAAAGGGTATGCAAAGTTTGATAGCTCTTGGGGCACAGTTCCAAATTGTTCTCTAAAATGGTTGGATCAGGTCACAATTCCACCAACAATGCATTAGTGTCCCAATTTTCCCATTTCCCATCCAACATTTATTTTTATTTTTTCCTGTAATCTTAGCCAATCTGAGAGGTATGTATGATATCTCAAAATTGTCTTAATTTGCATTTCTCTAATCAATAGTGATTTAAAGCATTTTTTTTCATATGACTAGAAACGGTTTTAATTTCTTCATTTGAAAATTGTCTGTTCATATTCTTTGACCACATATCAATTGGAGAATAGCTTATATTCTTATAAATTTGAGTCAATTCTCTATATATTAGAAATGAAGCCTTTATCAGAACCCTTGGATGTAAAGATTTTCCCCCAGTTTTCTGGTTCCTTTCTAATCTTGTCTGCAATGGTTCTGTTTGTACAAACCCTTTTTAATTTAATATAATCAAAATTATCCATTTTGCATTTCATAATGTATTCTAGTTCTTCTTTGGCTACAAATTCCTTCTTTCTCCACAGATCTGAGGTAGACTATCCTTTGTTCTTCTAATTTGCTTATAGCATTACTCTTAATGTTTAAATCATGAACCCATTTCAACCCTATCTTGGTATATAGGTGTAGGTCAATGCCTAATTTCTGCCATACCATTTCCCCAGCAATGTTTGTCAAATAATGAGTTCTTTATCTCAGAAGCTGGGATCTTGGGGTTTATCAAACACTAGGTTACTACAGTCATAGACTATTGATGCACAGAATTTTTAATAGAAGAATGAAGCTGTTTTAACTCAATGAAACTCAAGTGGAGGGGAAAAAATCATCACCAAGAACTCTCACCAAAGCAAAGCTGTCCATTCTCTAACCTCATTATTTCCCAACCAAAATGCCTTTCTCTGTCCATAACTCCTCTATGTGCACAGTCTTTACTATTCAAATGTAAGCTTCCTGAAGGCAGACTGTCTCAATATTTTTTTTACAATAGTATATAGAACATATTAAGTGCTTAATAAAGACCTTTTCACTGTATTGAAGTATTTTCACTATTTCACTGTATTCAAGTATGCTTTCAGTATCTACACTATGTCAGGTACTGTGCTAGACTCTGAAAAAGATGACAAAACAGCCCTGTCCTCAAAGAGCTTCTCCTTCCCTCCCTCCTGTGAAGTGTAGTAGGGAAAAATTTATTGGGAAATGGGATTACCAGCACTCAGGAGACAACTACATAACTCAGTGAAAAGAATACCAGATCTAGAATCAGGAAAACCTGAATTTAAATCCAGCTTCTGACATTTACTAGCTATGTGATCCTTGGCAAGTCACTTAACCTGTTTACCTTAATCCACCAGAGTAGGAAATAGAAAACCACTCCCATTATCTTTTGCCAAGAAAACTCTGTGGACAGTATTGGTATATTACGGCCCATAAACAAATGAACAACAACAGCACTGATAGTTCATGAAACATCAACCTCCCATAAGCAAGAAACACAACATTTACAACAATTTACCTTCTACTCAAATTTTGTGTAAGTAGCTCTGGGAAGCAGAAAAGATTTCAAGTTGATATAGTTAAGTCTTCAATGGTGCCTCCTAAATAATGTTAGAATTCCTTTGATGTGAGACTCTACAAGTTGGTACTACACCACCTTGTCTTCCTAGTCTTATCTCATATTATTCTGTCTACAAACTCTACACTATAGACAAACAGGACATTTGGTGTCCTCTGAGTATATCTTGAATTTCCCTACTACTATACCTTTTATCTTGCTGTTTCCTATGCTTACCAGCCTCTCTTTCTTTGTTTATTGACCCATTCTTTAAAGTCCAATTCAAATGCTGTGGGCTGGTGCCAATTGCCTTAACTTTTAAAAGTCTTGCTACTGTGCTCGAATGACTCAGGAAGAAAAAGTGAGGCTGAGAACTTTTAAGCAGCTCTGTCTCACTTAAATCCAATTCATGCCCAAGTCAAAAAATCACCCTTTTCAAATTACTGGTCCTCTTTGAAAATAAAGAAATCTGAACATTTGGGGGAACAATTTGAAACTATGCCTAAAGAGCTATCAAACTGTGCATACCCTTTGATTCATCAGTGTTTCTACTAGGCTTTTTATCCCAAAGAGATCATAAAAAGGGAAAAGGGACCCACATGTGCAAAAATGTTTGTAGCAGGCTTTTTGAAGTATCCAGGAACTGGAGGCTGAGTGGCTGCCCATCAGCTGGAGAATGACTGAATAAATTATGATATATAAATATAATGGAATGTGATTTGTTCTATAAAAAAAAATAATGAGCAGACTCATTTCAGAAAAGCCTGGAAAGACTTACATGAACTTGATACTGAATGAAATGAACTGAACTAGGAGAGCACTGTACACAATAACAGCAAGATTATATGATGATCAACTGTGATGAACTTGGTTCTTCTCAATAATGAGGTGATTCAAGTGCCATCTGCACCCAGAGAGAACTGTGAGACTAAATGTAGATCAAAGTATAGTATTTTCATTCATTCATTTCATTTTGTTTTTGTTTGTTTGCTTTTTTTGTTTCTTGAGGTTTTTTCCTTTTGATTTGATTTTTCTTGTGCAACATGACAAATATGGAAATATGTTTAGAAGAACTGCACATATTTAACCTATGATCAGACTGCTTGCAGTTTTGGGAAGAGTGGAAGAGGGGAAGGAAGGAGAAAAAATTGAAAAAAAAAGATTTTGCAAAGATGAATGTTTAAAACTATCTTTGCATGTATTTGGAAAAATAAAATATTATTGAAATGTCAAAGAAAAACTTCCTGCTGCTCTTGAAAAAAAAAAGGAATGAAGGAGGAACAATTCAAAGCCACATTTTTTCATGCCTTCCTCTCTATCCCCATTATCAGTCAGGATTTATTTTCCTTAAAACTTATTACTTCATTTTATTCTTCTCTAATATAGTTTACCATATATTATTATATTATTAATATGTATCACAGTTAGCTTTCTTCACCTTCTTCACTTCTTCTGAGCTCCTTGGGGGCAAGCTCTTACCCAAACTTTGTGACATTTCCAATGTCTGGCACAGAAATCCAAACCAAATGTTGGATTCAATGTGGGTCATTATGTTTACAGATTTCTTTCCCTCTAATGGCACTGTAGAAGTAGTATAGTTCAGTGAATAGAGTTGTTCTTTTCCTCTGGAGAAGGGAGTTCTTCCTTTCTCAGCATATTTCCCCTCTATCCCCTCTCCCTCAAGCTACTATTACACACTCAGTAGTGGTGGTATGACACTGGGTAATCTCAGTGCTCTAAGCAATTCTTAAAGACTTTAATTTTCACAAAAGGTGAAAATTAACTAATGGAGAAAATACCCTCTCACTAGTATATCCAGACCAATAAAATCACAAGTCCAATCTCTGTTTCTTCCTTGCCCCCCTCCCTTCATCAGATTTACTGTCTTATATTTTTCATGTCAATAGTCTGAGGTTGCAAGATGTAAGAGTGAATTCATGCAAAAAGAGACAAAACCATGTCAAAAAATACAAGTGTGCCTTGCTCAATCATGAAAATGTCAAATCATGAGCCTACTTTTAACTTTATTTCAAAGAACATTCTGTAATTAACTATATAAATGAGGAAAAATAGATGACTAAATTTAGCAGTTCTGTGAAACTCATCTAGTATCTCTAAATTCCCAAAAGGGGGTGGCAAATACCTTAAGTGAATAAAAATACATGCAATTTACAGCCAATCAGTATTTATTGTAAGACAAAATTTAGTCACAAAACCTCAATAATAAAGGCCTCAGAGTGACCCTCTTGAAGACCCCCATGATAAAGAACTCCTTGTCTCCCAAAAAAGCCGATTCCAATTTTTGATACCTTTTCCTTATATGAAACCAATATTCTCCCTTCTGCTTCCAAACACTACTCCTAATTTTGTATCCAGACATCTTGTGAATTATAGCTCTGCAAGAACTGTTATGAATCTCAAAAGTCTTTTATTCAATAAGAGAAAACAAAAGGTTTGCTATATAGCACTGAATGTCTACTTAAGTTTAAATACCATAAATGTCTAGGTAAGCCAATGTATCTCACCTCATCCTTTTTTTTTTTTTTTAAAACATGTTTAGATACATCTAAATTCTTTTTGAAAAGAGCTTAAATCATGTACTGGTTGCTTATTTTTCTATAAAAACAGAAATTATGGAATATTAAGGTAGGCATTATTAGGTTTGTGTACAGATTTAACATAAAAATCCAGAAGCATTTAAAAAATATCACATTAAACAAAGTTAACAAGGATTGTGATTTGGAGTCATGATTATGTATGTTTAAAATCTTAACATTGTAATCACTTATCTCCTGTACCCATCTTGTCTGTCAGGACTGTTTAAAATAGCTCCCTGATATTGGATCTCCATTTCAGAATCATGCAATAACACTGTTATCTTAGGGAGCAAAGGTATAATTGTTCATAGAAGCTTTGCTAATGGATTTTAAAAGACTAGAAAATATATGTTAGGAGTAGATTCTATTAAACATAATTAGGGGAATTTTTCTTTATAAAATGCCTATAGTGACTGATGAAAAATGGTTTAGCCTGAGATTCCCCTTTCAGCCTTTTGCTAAAATGATACTGTTTTTTTACTTCCCTGCTCTCCCCTCATTTAGCAAAATAACCTTAGCATTTAAAAATGTACAATTATTCATAGTGTCTATGATTTAACGAGTTGTCAAACAAGAACTCTTAAAGTCTTGGTTACAGAAGAAAAAATTTAGGGAGGGACGGTCCAGAGCATGTGATGGGATTAGAGGACAGAGAAAATTATAGATTGTGGAGAGGTAGATTAAGTTGGACAAGGATAAATACAAAATAGGGAAAGAAATAATACAGGAAAATTATTTTTACTCAGCAGATGTAGACTCTGAATCACAGAGTCAGAGGTGCAGGACTAGGGAGTTGGTCTGCCATATACTGCAAATGAGAAGAATTTGTTTATTAGTTTCTCCACCCTCAAGGATCTTATAATGAACTTATGATCTTATAAGAACTGTGACAGTGAAAGCAGGGGTCTCATTTTCACGGTTTCCAAAAAACAGAGGCAGGGTTTAAGGTGATGGGAAATTGTGTCTATGCAACTGGGTGGGTAAATAACTAGTGTTCCAATCTTTGGGGTACAAAGGCAATAGAAGAAATATTTGCATATGGAGCAAGAATTTGTCAGTCTCTCAGATCTTGGAAATCCAGGCCCTCTAATTCTCTTGGCACATAAGGCTTAATCTATCTGGCTACTCAAGCATTACCCTGTTCAGGAATATATAATTTTTGCATTATACTTATCTAAGTACATATTGTAGACACATGTATCTCCTTACCCCTAACCCCTATTTATTACTATCTACAGGAAGCAAGTTCCTTGGAGCTAGGAGCAATGTGACTTTTCATCTTTTTATGTCCAGGTTTTAGCACAACACATAGTACAAAGTAAGTGGTTAAAATAAACATTTATTGAATTTCTGTCTTCTTGCAAATCACTATTTAAACTATTGAAGACTGAAAAAATGACAGATCATTGGTGTACCACTAGGCTTATAAAAATCCATTCATGACTATCTAGTCTATCCCTTTGAAATCATTCTTTAGGGAATCAAGTCTTGAGGAGATGGTACCCAGTAACTATTTCTGCAGATGCTATAGCCCATTGCCATTACAACTACTGAATATCTGTTAGTCAATAAACATTTATTAAGAGTCTACTGTGTGTCAGATACAGTGTTAAGCATAGGGGATACAAAGAAAGACAGAAAACAATCCCTACCCTCAAGAAATTCACAATCTAAAAGAACAATTATTGGAAGTTAGGTTTAGAAAAGAAAGTTCTTACCACTGCAGATTTTAACAACATCAAATGTTTCAACATCAGAAAGGGATATGATTTTATTAGTGTAAATAACATTATAGAAATTGCATTACCATCTGTTTTGCCTCTGTATCTTGCTGACCAGGAAGTCTTTCTATATTACTTATAGCTGAAATTTACTATAACTGTTTTTTTTTCTTAAAAGCAGGCAGTGTCTTGTTTTTCTTTTAGTAACCCCATTATGATTCTTCCAACATGATAAATCTTTAATACTTTTTCATCAATTCATTCATCCTTCCATTTATTTGATCCAATCATTCAAAATTATAAATCCACTTAAATCTACTAATATCAAATTTACATCTTTTTGTTTTGCCCATAATTTTTGCCTTGATTTATCAGTCTAGGAAGCCCATTTAAAAAAAGGAAATGCAATTATTTTGGTATAGTATAGTTTTATGGCTGCATCATCTTGGGGAGAGGGAGAGAAAAACGGAAAGGAAAAGGAAAAAAGGAAGAACAAAAGAAAGATTGTTGAAAATTGAAGATTTGTCAGGGGAAGGAAGGAACACAAGAGGGAGGGAGAAAAAGAGAAAGGGAGTAAGAAAGAAAGAAAGGAGGAAGAAAGAATGGATTTCTATCCTCAAAGGGCTTATATTAATGTGACGTGGGGAAAATCCTTTCCCTCAACCTCAGTTTCCTCATCATAAAAAAATAAAGGCATTTGATTTGGCATTCTGAGGTTCCTTGTAACTCTAACATGCTATGATTCTAGAAGTGAATATTGAATTGATAGGCCCATCTCAAAGCTGGTGAGCCTTGAATTATTTTGTGAAAACAAGGTCAATTCAGCAGATAGCCATGAGTTTCCCAGAAGAAATAAAACTCATTGAACATAAGTGGCACCTAGCAAGTCATCTCATCAGTCACCTCTACCGTAATATGGATACAATGTTTCAAAGGATTAATTGAGAAGTTCTTTTCATCTGAGGGAATGAATGCCTTTTCTTTCCATTTCTCTTATGGACAATTATAAGTCTTTGGAAAAAGCAATCTGAAAGAGTAATCTGACCTGACTAGGAAAGACATTTCAGAAAAACTACTTTCAGCATTTAGATATGAAGGCAAGAACATCTTAGCCAGCTAATAACAAACTCAATTTCAGAGGTAAGAAAAGGCTACTCAACTCAATTCTACTCTTCAGGCTGAAAAATTCATTATATTGACACTTTTTAAAATTAGAGGAGAGATCAATCTTGATACCCTATATTTCTCAATTGGGTTCCCTTTTCCCTCCCAGATACCCCTAGAGCTCTTTGGGTTCTTTTTCCTCTTCATTCCAACTGCTACATTTGTTCCATTTTGTAACTGCTTCTAGGTGTTTTAAGCTAAGGGTACAATTTTACATTTATTTCTATTCAAGTTTGTATTATACTTATCTATTTATAACTATAGGTCATATATGTGTGTGGGTATATATACATGCACATGGATATATAATAACTACCTGTCATATATGTGTATACAAATCTATCACATATAAAATATATACAATATATTATATATGTGTACATATAATATATATCTACATATACCACTATATATATATATATATATATATATATATATATATATATATAAAACCCTACCCATTGTAGGGCAGAGGACAGAGATTATTAGGTATTAGTCTCTGATATCCTTAGTTCCACGTGCATACAGTAGTCATTTTAAAAATGTTTATTGAAGTGCCCATCCCAGGCAGGATTGCAGAATGGAAGAAAAGTAAATGATGGCAGTCAGCGACTCAGATGAATAATTCACAGTAGAGAAAAAAGGAAACATTAAGTATAACTGTCCTCCCCTTTATTGAGGAAGCATGGTGTGCACAAAATCATACAATGTTTTGTTGTTCAGTCATTCAGTTATAGTTCACATGAAACCATGGGCCATAGCTAGATGGGACTTTTTCTAGTTTAACTCCCTGATACATGAATGCCTTTTACAACATTTCAGAGAAGTGGACCTCTAATCTCCACTCAGATACCACAGGTACACTGACAGGAAATTCATTGTGCCACAAAACAATCTATTTCAATTATAAAAAGGCAAAAGAGGCAACTAAAGGTTGTGCTCCAAAAGTAAGAGAGGTACTAGAGAAAGAGCTAGCCTGAAAGTCAGAGAGATTTTTATTCAATCCTGCTTTTTAAACATACTATCTTTGGTTTTGTTTTTTAATTTTATTTTAAAAAATATTTTAATTTTATCTTTGTTGATGGGCAATACCTCAGTGCTTCAGGCTGGATGTGTTACACATGAGAAGGGTATATGTGGCCTGTAACAATCCCAAGTATGGTCTGAACCAGATTAAAATGTAATTGAGAAATAGCTGACAAAATAAACAATAGATGATCTTGATATGTAATTTCCTAAATCAATATGTGGCTCACAAGGATTCTTTCTTTATCTTCAGTGACCTCCATTTCTATGTGAGTTTGAAATCATTGCTTAAACTATCCTCAAATATTATAAATTACAAAGTGCTGACCTTGATGGAAGTGGTTTCCTTACTTGGGAATTTCCTCTGTCCCTAGACTAGACTCTCTATTCTCAATCTATCTAAAAGCAAAAATTCTTACTTAAATTGGGTTGCCTGCCTATAAATTCTACCCATTGAATCTTGCTAGCTCTGTTCTCTGAAGTCACAAAGAATCAGGCTAATCCTTTCCCCATATAGTCCTTCAAATACTTAAGGACTCCTTTATATGACTCACAAGTTTTCTCTTCTATTAATGAAGCTTCTTCCATAGGCCCTTCAACCAATCCTCAAATGACATGGTTTCAATTATTGTACCATCCTGGTCATCTTCCTATGGAAACTCTCCAGTGTCCAGGCCCTTCTTAAAATGTGATAGCCACAACACAGTAATCCAAGTATTACCTAGCCAAGGCAAAGTAAAACGGTGCTATCACTAGTCTTGTTTTGAATATTATCTTTCTATGAAACTATCCTGTGCTTATGTTAGCTATGTTAGCTTTTTTAGCTATTGTATCCTAATTCTTAAAGACTCATTCTGAACTTGCAGTTACCTAAAACCCCTTGAATTGCTATATTTCCTCTTTCTTGTAACTGTCTGCTTGTTGGTGTTGAAGCGAAGGACACAACTTTACATTTATCCCAAATAAATTTGGTCCCCACATAATGGGAACTTTTTAGATTCTGATTCTATTATTTGGGTTACTGGCTATTTATCTCAGATATGCAAAATCCACAAATTACATCATGTACAGGTAGCACACCATCTATGATTTCAGTGATAAAAAAAAAATACTAAACACTGCTGGGCTGAGGATCTGGTCTGGGAGCACATTAGAGACTTCCCTTTCTTCCCTTATTTTTTGATTCATTAATCAACTCTTTTTTGGCTATAGTCAATCAATGAATATTATGTGCCTACTATATATGAAACACAGTGCTAGGTGCGTGAGATACAACTAGAAAGAAATAATCTTTACCCTTAAATACTGTTTAATCCATTTCTGAATTCATTGTATTTACCCTTGTATTTCTGCACCTTTTCTGAAAGGATATCAAAACAGCCTTTATTAGGTCCCTTGCTGAAATGCAAACATATTTCCATATTGAGATTCTCTCAATCTACTAGTGTTTTAAAAAAATGATCTTTTTTTCCTCCATTGAACCCATGCCAATTCCAAGTGTTCATCATTTCTCTTTCAAAGTACTCACAAATTTAATAACCAATTACAGAATTTTGTTGGGAAATGATAGCCATTTTCCTAGTCTATAAAATGCAGAATCAACTATTTCCTTCAACTTGCTACATCTATGCTTTCAACATTTTTGCCCCAAATATTTCCTTTATTGTGGCTTCTTGCTATATTTTTTAACCAAAGAAAATGAAGTTGTGCAATGATATTTCAAGACTCTTTCAACAAGATAAGGGGGATAAAAGGGAGTCTCTTCCCCCTCTCTTATTTCCCTCAATTCTTTATGAATATAATCAAAGAGATCTATGGCATCTTTCTGAACTCTAAAACACAACTGGAACTAGCACTGGATGACCAGAACTTGGCCTCAAGTGACAATCATTCAGAGAATACATGTTTTCCTCCATCCTCCTACAAAACACCATCTATATGAAAGGTCTTGCTTTGGACTGACCCAGCCCAATGACCTAACCCAATTGTGAAACTCCCAGGTTCCCATAGCTGTCATGCCCCTTTCCCAGGGCTGCCTTTCTATCTAACTGGATTTCTCTCAAATAATTCAGATACTAGGTTAAGTACAGGATCACTATCAAAGGAGGCCTGTGCCAAGTACTATTCTTTTAATGGGAAAAACTAGCCTAGCCTATGTGAAGTTGAAATTGCTCTTACCACTCACCATTTCTTCCATAGTAAGCTCACTTTTCCATTGATATTTTATACAAATCCCTATACAAAGTAAGGTCTGGAAAAAATTGTCAGTGTCTATAATAAACTGACATGTTTCCTACCAATAGAAATAATTTGCTTTTACTCCCAACCCCTCATTATAATCACTGTTAGCATTCATTCACCATCAGCTGCTGTTTCATATGGGCTCCAGGGACATCATGAATCTTGGAGGAAGAACCCTTCACTTGAAATCCCATCATCTTGGAGAGTGACATAGCTTTGATAACTCAACACACTGTTTCTATTCCTTTTGGATTGGAGGTCTGGAAGGCAGAGCAATAAACTGTTCCTAAAGCCTTTCTTTATAGAAGGCTAAATTCACTTACATTCACTTGCTCTATTTGGTTTCAAATTCACAAACATGTTCCCATAGACTGGATACCCTCTGGTAGAATCCTCCATTCATTTGCCTCCACATCTTTCCAGTTTCTTTTTGTGTACTATCTTTACTTATTAGATTATAAGCATCTAAGGACAAAGATATTTAGCACATAGCAGACATTTAATACATGTTTACTAATTGTGTGAGGACTCCTCTTCAGAGACAAGATCTGCAGAAGTATAAGCATACCACTCCAGAGGACTTTGTTTTTGTTGTTGTTTGTTTTGATTTGGGGTACTTAAGACCTTAGACTTGATTTAGCTTTTCTGTATTTGATACTTGGGCACCTAGGTAGAACTTCAAGACCTATGGGCAGAAAGAATCATCTTCCTGAGTTCAAATCTGGTCTCTGACATTTACCAGCTGTGTGACCCTGGATAAGTCCTTTTTGTTTCAGTTTCCTCATCTGTAAAATGAGCTGGAGAAGGAAATGGCAATCCACTTCAGTATCTTTGCCAAACAAATCCCAAATGGAGTCAAGAAAAGTTGTATATGAAAAAACTGAAATGTCTGAACAACAGTAACTTGATACTCCTCACAAAAGTTAGGAAATTCTTGTCCCCTGATTTAGAGTCTCCCTTTTGCCTTGGTGAAAATCCCTTTCCCTTGCTACCTCTCTCTTTACTCTCACCCTTATACAATTCAATCTTAGTTTTCCCTCTGCTCTATCATCCTAGCTCTTCCCTTTTCACTATGCCCTTTGGAATCTATTAATAAAATCAAATGCCATCTTGAATATTACTTTATGGATATTGACTTCTGTTCACTTCTGTGACTCAGCTTTGCTATCTGTAAAATGAAGCAGTTACAGTAGATAGCATCAGGGTCTTATGATAATCTTACTCAAATTTAGCTTTCTGCTGAAAGATCCAAGTCACCCAATCACAACCAAGCATCTCCCCCAAAGCTCCCTGTTATTTTGTTCTTTCTGGATTCCTCCCAACATGGCTAGGAGGAGGTGATATACCCTCCTTGTTGCCACTCCATAATGGCTTTCTAATGCCACTTTTAGATTCTTAATCTGCCACCATCACTCATTTTATATACGAAGAAAACTTTGGTCCAGGCCAATTAGATGTCCTGCTCAATTTTATTTAGGTGGTAATCAATACTGAGGAATCATCATAAGCATGATGACTGCTGACTAATTTTAAAATTTTAGTTTTTATTTTCTCTTCCTTCTACCTTCCCCCAATCTGAGGGAGAGGAACAAAGAAAAACAAAATCCCCAATAAAATATATATATATACACACACACATATTTAAGCATATATATGTATATATACACATATATAATAGTCACACAAAGCAAATTCTCATATTGTCCATCTTGAGTCTTTTGTCTGTCAGGAAGAGAGCATGTGTTTCCTGGTTCCCTTCCAAGTCTCTTGAAACATGTCCAAGTCTAGGTCCTCGTTCTTATTAAATCATCAGGAGGTCCTACTATGACTTCAAATTCTCTCTCTTCTTTCTCAGCAAAACTCCTAGGAAAAGCTGTCTACATCTGTTGCCTTCACTATTTGAATCTATAACACCTCTTTCATCCAACCTCTTCTCTCCATCTACATCCCTTTTTATCAGAATTACTGCAACTTTCTACTAATTGGTCTCCCTGTTTTAAATCTCTCCCTACTCCAGACTATCTTCCATATTGTTGCCAAGATTATTTTCTTAAAGTGCAAAATTGACTATCTTACTCACCTACTCAATAAATGCCAAAGGCTTTCCATCGCCTCTTAGATAAAAACAAACTACTTTGATAAGCTTTTTTAAGATCTCCACAGTCTGGCCCCAATTTATCTTTATCTTTCCAGTCTCAATGTACATTGCTCTACTTCCCATACTCCAGATCTAACCAAATTGGTCTTCTTTTTGTTCCTTATGCACAACACTCCATCTCCCATTTCTATATTTAATACTGGTATGAATTCTTGCCTCAACTGTGCCTCACACACCCTTCTCTTTTGTCAAGAGGGCTCAAACACCATTTTCTGATTTCCCTTACTCTTCTTTCCCAAACCACCCTCTACATAATTCCTTTGCATTTATTTGTATTCTCCTTATATTTACTCTGTATATGCTTTTATATATATGCATATACATATATGTATACATGTACATACTTAATGTTTCCCTCACCTAGGCACCTAGGTGGCTCACTGCCTAAAGCACTGGCCTTGTAGTCAGGATCTGAAGTTAAATCTGGCCTAAGATGCTTCCTAGCTGTGAAACCCTTGGCAAGTCACTTAACCTCTGTCTACCAGAGTATCATCATTTGTAAAATGTAGGTAATGGCGATTACCTCCCAGGGTTGTTGTGAGGATCAAATGAGATAGCATTCTAAAAGTGCCTGGTGCATAGTAGGTTCTTAATAAATGTCAGTTTTCTTTCCTCCTAATTAGAACATAAGCTTTTTGAGAACAGGGCTTGTTTCATTCTTTGTATTTTATCTTCAAGACATAACACAGTGTTTGGCATAAGCAGATGTTTAATAGATGATTGTTGATTGTTGAGTGACTAAAATGAAGATGTGAGCTCAGATTTTCTGAGTGAAGTCAGTCATGTTGGTACTAGTAGGTCACTCTGGATTCCAAATTACTCTCCAATACAATCTTTGCTCCTTCTAAAAATTTTGGCCGCCCAATTCTTCTTCACGCTCTTTAATATGCTCAGTTCCTATAGTATCTGTCTCCATTCTGTTTTAACCATAAACAGGAGTGCCAATACCACCTTAACCATTCAAATTACTTTGCTCCAACCTCATTGGATCTGGAATCAAAGGGCCTTGGTTCCGATTCCACCTCTGTGATCTTGAATCAATCCCTTACTTCCTTAGGTCTCTATTTCTTCCTAAATTAAATGTAGGGAGAAATCAGTCTCTGAGGCCTTAATCAACTTTAAATCCATGAATCTGTAACTTATTAAGCAATTTTTTTATTCGTCATTTTTTAAAAGTTATTTCCAACTCTACATGATCCCATTTAGGGTTTTCTCAGCAAAGATACTGGAGTTGTTTGCCATTTCCTTCTCAGCTCATTTTACAGTTGAAGAAACTGAGGCAAATAGGATTAAGGACTTGTTCAAAATTACTCAACTAGGAAGTATCTGAAGCCAGATTTGAAGTGAAAAAGATGGTTTTTCCTGACTCTAGGCCCAGCACTCTATCTACTTTGCCATCTAGCTGCCCTACTATTTAAACATATTTAAACATTTATTATGAACAAGATACTATGCTGATGCCTCCAGTACAACACACACACACACACACACATACACATACACACACACACACACACACACAAACTGGAAGCTACAAAAATCTATTTCTGGCTTAGTCAAATATATAGGATATAGGTATGAAATGTAAAATTTTCAAAATTGGTTTATACTGTTTTGCTTTAGTTTTCTGCTGAATTCATTGTGACTGACTTTTAATTACTATGGTGAGTCATTCTTTGGGCCTGAAATTCTCCATGCACTCACAGATACTGTTGCTTTGGCTTTTTCTGTGACTGGGGAAGAAGGTGAGGTCATACTGCTCTTTCTTTCTACTCTAAAAGTAGTAGAATACCCAGCCTAAGATTGAAGAGAAGAGCGGAGTCACATGGGAATGGGAGTGAGCAAAGGATAGTTTTTTGCTTCAGGTATCCATCAACCTTTTTGGTTTAAAGAGAACTGAGCTCACAATCAACACACAAACCTATCACTGTTTAGTGATACTTAACACACTTCTTAGGGGCTCATTAAAGATTAGTAGATGATATGATCCAGAATATTCTTGCGTTCAGATGGGAAGATATTTTCTAGGCCCCAGAACTTTGTTTATTTTAAAAAAATTAATAAATGATTCATCACAGCAATGCTAGAGAACCAAAGGCACCCAGCAATTTACAACTGAGGAAAAATACTAAAGATATATAATGAACAAACATTGTACAGGAATTCCTTAGGGCTACAATTAAAAGCTATGCCTTACAACTAACAAAAGCTCACTAAATATTATTCACTGATCAACTATTTTCATGTGCCAGACAACTTGACCAACTTATCTTTATATTCATTCAAGTCTTACTTAATTTGATATAATATTGTAAGTTATCAAGTACTACCTAAATATTGCTTTGAATTTTAACTGGTAAGCTACTTGCAACAATTAATCAAGCCCTATCTTCAGATTCTTCTGTAGAACCTAAAAAAGGTGACTTCCCCCTCCCCCATATAGGTGACTAAATAGCTTTATTATTTTTCTTAGTCATCACTTATCCCCTGAGCCTGCCCTATATTTAACCAAATTCTGAAAAAAAAAAACTAGAGAGTTAACATAAGAACCAAGCAGCTGATTGTCATGTAATATAGAAACCTCAACTCTAGAATAGAAGAGGCCTTAAAAACCTCAGCTCTAGAAATGAAGAGGCTTTCAAAGTTTTTCACTAAACTAGTCCAACTCTTCCTTTTACAAAGACACTAAGGTCCAAAGTAAAGTTAGCTTTGAAACCAGCTCCATCCAACATTTTTCTCTTCTGGCCCAGTAACTTAACAGCTTTCAAGGCAACTTCTCACATCTATCTAGAACTTAAAGTTTTATAAAGTCTTCCCATACAGCAACCTAGTGAGGTAGGTAGGATAAATATTATTTTACAGATAAGAGAATTAAGGCTCAGAGGTATTGAGTGACTTGCTTAAGGTCATACAAGCTACCATATATCAAAGAAGGCACTTAAACCTAAATCTTGCTCATATTTTTAGTGAAATTCTTAGCCCTTTTAAACTGGGTTAGTGGCACTAACCCTGACAACTTCAGGCCAAAGTCCAGTGTAATTAGCTACAGTATAATGTCAGTGTTAATTTAACTCAATCTTTAATTCAATAATAAATGAGGGCACGCTGTATTAGGATATAAAAAAATGGCTTTTTCTATATCAGTTTTGATGATTCTGGGGTCAAACATCGTGGGTTCATCCATATGATAAACCTGTTACCTTCAGCTTCCTAAAATAACAAATCAATACCGGAAGAGTGCATTTTATTTTCAAGTGTCTGAAAGCTGTGTTCCATCACCTAGGTAACACAATAGCAAATCTCTCAGAAATCCGCAGTTAGGATTTTTTTTTAAATCATGTTTAAAATACCTTAAGAGAGGAATATGTTGGCCATTCATTAGAGTTCAGAGTCAAGAATCAAAACTGAAAATACCCTTGTTAGCATTTTTTGATTATAGATAATTTCTTAGGTTTTACAGGTCATCAAGATGTAGCTCTATTTTTACTTGCAACACTGTTGATCAGGAATGAGTTCAGGGTATTCCCAGGCTCATTCCTATTCTCTAAAGCAATAAGGAAGTCTTCACTTGTGAACTTGGTGTAAGGCAATATTTTATATCCCTACTAATTCTATATTGCATTGTAGTGAATGAGTTGGTATTTTAAAGGGTAACATCACAACACACGACATTTTGAGACTTAAAATGTAGTAGTGATGAAAACAATTATAGTTATAAAATAATTTCTATCCTGGAATCCCCATTTCTCCCCCCTTTTTAAAATATTGCAAGAGGTTCAATGTTCACAGGAAGCATCAGCTCACTTAGATGCAACCAGAGCTGGTAACACAAGTAATCTCTACTAAGACGGCTCAACACCCTCTCTTCAGCTCAATTTTCTTCAGGTTTATACATTTCTTCTTAAGCAATGATTAAGTCCCAGGTTTTCTTTGAGCTCCCACCACTGATACGGGTCTTCCCGCTAGGATAAAAAAGAGCCTAAGAAAAGTGACAGGTCGAAAAACAAACGTGAGGGAACCCTTCTGGAAACTAACAAAAGTCGGGTCTAAACCTGATACCTAGACAATCGGGTGCATTTTAGCCCCTGGGCTAAGACAGGTTCGACCAAGTTTAACTCCTGTGCAGCTCTCACCACTCTCCTCCATCTGGCTCCAGACTCTTGCACACCACGGGCGAAGTCCTAGTCCCAGTCACCCGCACCCGCCTCCCTTCCTGAGGATTTGCCGGTCCCAGCCAACCTTCTCCCGGGCAGTCAGCCCAGACGCTTACTTTGCCAACTTCGCTTACACCGAGGATATGGTCGTGCAGCACTTCCATGGGAGAGGTCATGGTGGAATGGACGAAAGTCCCTTTGAAGATGTGTGCCAGAGGCGTCATGTGGGCAGCACACATGCCAGAGGCGCTAGCTGGGCAGGCGACTGAAGGAATCGGGGACCCGGGGCAGTCAATACTCGCGGAGTGAGCTATGCAGGAGCCTGGGGACAGTAGACGCAGCAGAAACAACGCGGCTTTTTTTCTTGCACCCGGCAGCAAGTATCTGGAATAGCCTACCCCCTGAAGGCCTCGCCCAGCGATCCTCGATTCCAATAGGCTTTCTTCCAGCGCAATGGGTTCCTCCACCCCACCCCACCCCACCCCTATTTCCCCTTTGGGGAGTGGCCAACGAGGTTGCAAAATTCTTTTCTCCGCCCTTCTTTTTTCTTCGCTATTTAACCCTCTTCCCCCCCTCACCAAAAATAAAACTGCTTAAATTTTGAAGTTAAAGTTTTGTGATGGAAGATTCTGAATCACTGTCTTAGGTTAAGATGTGAGTGAATGAAAGGAGTGGAAAACGAGATTCCTGCCTTGGTCTTGAGAACAAAACAAGCTTTAAAGAGTTCTCTTGCTTCTCTCTTTTAAAAAGATCATGCATGGAGAGATAAAAAAAAAATTTGAATTTGGAATCCAAGGTGTAGGATTTGATTTTCAGTTAGGATATTGGCCTTAGGTTACTGTCTCAATTCTTGCTAGTTCTAAATCTATGATCAACAAAATGAAAGGCTGGACGAAATTATTTCTAAGGACTCCTCCAGCTCCAGGCTCTATGGCAACCGTCCAACCCCACAAATTTAATGGTTACTGTTAGTTCCTCCTGTTTGTTAGTTTCTTTATAGCTCCTAGAAGACATAGTTCTGAACTTTTGCCAAAAGTTGATTAACTTAGGGCCCCAGTAATTTACTTTCACTGTAATTTAGCTTTGAGGGTTGTTTTTAAATTTTGTGAAACTTCTAGTCGAAATCATCATTTTCTGTCCCAGAATATCAGAATATGTCCCAGGATATCAGAAAAAGCCAAAATGATTCATGTTTCCTTTGTTACTTTGGTCCATGGTTCCTTGGCTACTTTGGTTTGTTACTTGGCTTCTGTTTTCGCTTTTTATAGCAAATGTCCATCCCAGTCACTCTGACATCTTTATGGGGTTGTCAAAACTTGAACATCAGTTATCCAGTATTCTTGCTCTTCCCTTTCACAACTCACACCCCTTGGGCCAGATTATACTTCATACTTCTACTTGCCTACTTTGAGAGGAGGCTAAACCAGTGTCAGGCTAAGTTGGTGTGCATTGGTTTTTCAGTTCCTATTTAAAAGTTATTTTCAAAACTGAGTATGCAAAGTCATTCTCTGTATTTTCAAAAGCACAAAATGGAGAACTCAATGAATACTATTTGACTAGCCAAAGTCCTAGACTTGGGGATTTGACAAAGAATATTCCTTTTGCAAAACCTCCTTAAAAGACACACTTCCTGATTAAAAGTAGTGATACTCTTTGATCTCTGTGAGAGAGAAGGAAAGAAAGGGGAAAGAAGGGAAAGGAGAGAAAAGGAAAGGAAGAGTAAAGGAAGAGAAGGAAAAAGAGGAGGAGGGAAGGGAAAGGAAAAGAAAGGAAAAGAAAAAAGAAGGAAGGAAAGAGGAAGGGAAGGAGGGAGAGAAAGAGGGAGGAAGGAAGAAAGGAGGGAGGGAAGCATGGAAAGGAGGGAGGAAGGCATGGAAAGGAGGGAGGAAGGCAGGGAGGCAGAGAAGGAAGGAAGGAAGGAAGGAAGGAAAATAAAGTAGGTGCCCATTAACTGAAGACAAACTTAAACAAGTTGTGATCCATGAAGGTAATGTAATATGGAGTTATAAGAAATAATGGGTATAAAAAGACAGAGCAACATAGGAAGATTTATATGACTAGATGGAGAGGCAGGATAGAAAACCAGGAAAACAATATGCATAATGATTGTAGCAATGTAAAGAACAACAATAACAACAAAAATTGAAACTGATTGTTGTTAAATTGTAATGACCTAGTTTGCTCCATAGTAAGAGTATGAGGATACACTTCCCTCCTTTCTTTGCATAGGCAAGAGGTTATAGGTTTGGAACACTACATTTAATGCCTAACTTGTTTGATATATTGACTAATTTTTTTAGTTTTTGTTTCCATGTCTTTCTTTCTTATCCTTTGTTTTAAGGTATGGTTCCTTGGATGGGGAAAAAGAGAGAGAGAAATATAGGAAATGATGATGTTTATATATACATATATATGTATATATAGTAATACATAACAATTTCAAGAATAGAAAATATATACTTATATATGTTTATTTAGATACATGTAAACATATGTGTGTACACATATATTCCTGAAATTGTGGCTATCTTAAGAAAAAAAGCATATGAACCATACAGAACCCATAACAAAAATGACCATCTTTGCCTCATCAAAAGTGGGAAATTTTGTTGTTCCTTAGGACTAAGATTTAGGAAGGGACCTCAGGGATCATGTGGATCAATTGGCTTATTATACAGATAAGAAAATTGAGGCTCAGAAAGATGAAATAACACTTGTCCTCACTCTGTTCTGATTTTCTGACTTCACTACTTTCTCTATCTCTTCTACCCAGGCAAAACTCTGCCTCCCAGCAGGCACAAAGATCATAAAAGAAATGTAGAAATGTATTCTTTCTATCTATGTATTTCAGAATAGAAGATGATCTGCCATTCCTGCAAGATTTCTTGTCACACTGAGAAAAAATATTAAAAACAAAAACAGTCTCTCAGAGTGTATGTGTGTGAGGGAAAGGAGGAGCTGCAGACTCTGCTCTTCATAGCCTCCCAGACTACATGTCATTGCTATTTGTGGGATCTCCCCATATGTACATTTCCTTCTCAAACAGCTCACCCCTTAGAAAGGACCATAGTCCTGTTTCTATTCCAAATCAGGCTATTGCAAAGTCAAAAGTGTCCAAGAATCATATCCCTTAGTGCTTTTTTACTTCCTAGCCCAGATCCCACACCACTGATTGTGAGCTTCAATAATTTGGTTGCTGTTGGAATCCTTACAAAATGTTAACTCATTAGAGTTGATAGAGACAATAATTATCTAATTTAGCATGGTTCAGTATGAATCATCTGATCTTACAAGGAGATGTTTTGGACCAGAACCTCAAACAAGGTACTAAGTAGAACTAATAGAAACAATGCTTGTGTTCACACCTTTAGAGAGCTCATATAAACAAGAAGTATTTAAGTACTCATTGGAGTTCACAAGTATGGGAGATTCACAAAAGTTAACTTTGTAACTTTGTGAATTCACACCTCCCTTGAAACTCTTAGGGCCAGAGAGCACTCTGGGGGGAAACCCATAATCACACTCTTGTATGCCACAATCCCACTCTCAGAGAAGGAGCATAAATAGAGCTTCAGGGAGCCATTCAAGTTAGTTACTTCGGAACATTTCCAGGGGTCGGAGAGGAGCACTCTGAGAGGAAGCCCACAAGCCCTCTCTTGGTGGCAGGAGAGATTCATTCCATCTTCCACCTTTGTGCTGGCTGGAGGCTGAAGAAAGCAGAAGCAAAGGACAACTGCAAGAGCTCTTGGAACCAAGCAGAAAGATAGGCTTCTAAGAAAAACGGGAACAGGGCTATTTTGGAGGAAGCAATAAAAGATTTAAACTTTTATCATCTGGCTGTGTTTGGGGTAATTATTACTTTTAACTGAAACTAAGGCTGCCTCCAGAAAACCTCCCCAAGAAACCTGCTCCCAGAGAAAACCATTATATTAAAGAAGAAAAATACCACAGTTTGCTTCCTTCTGCTTGCTTTCTGTACAATCCTCAGATTGTGTATCTCCTTTAGATTGCAAAATTTCAGCAAGGCCTCAGCAAGGTATTCTTTTCCAGGCATTCTCTCTTACCCTTAATGGCTAGTAAGATTCTCAGGTAATAATAATACTTGCCATTTACATAACACTTTACATTTTCCCAGTGCCCTTGTTACACATTACTGATCCTTGAAAATTGTAAAACAAGTACTACAAGTGTTATTATTTCCATTTTACAAAAGAAATTGAGGCTAGAAGAGATTAAGTGATTTATCCCCAATCACACAATCAGTCAAAGGTGAAATTCAAATCTAGCTCATCTGGTTCCCAGTCTATCACCTTATCCATTATGCTGTACTTAAAAAGAAAAAAAAAAGTCTGGAAAAAAAAATTTTTTTAAAGTATGTTATTAAGCACATAAAGGTACCCTGGTCCAATAGAGTTCAAGGCTCGGTATCAGGAAGATCTGTATTTGACTCCTAATCTGATAAAAAAAAATAGTTTCTACCTTCACAACATCTCTTGTATAGGATTCCTTCTTTCTACTCACACATTTATCAGCCTGGTTCAGGCCGAGTACATGAACTACTTCAATACTTACTTCCTGCTCCCTGTCTCTCCCTACTAGTCTATCCTCCACACTGCAATCAAAATGATCCTCCTGAAATACAGGTCATTCTCCTGCTCAATAATTTCTACTTGAGGATCAAATAAATATAAATCCTCTGTTTGCTTTTAAGGCCTTTTATAACCTGGCCCTTACTTTTCTTGTCATCTTACTTTTTATGATTTAGTGATAATTGCCTTTCTTTTTTTTACAAGAAACTCAGATTTTCTAAATCTATGGCGTTTTACAGGCTGTGTCTCAGGTCTAGAATGCTTCCTTCCCCCCCCCCCCACTCCCCAATCTCTGCCTCCCAATTTCTTAATTCCTTCAAAACTTTGCTCATATCCCAGGATGCCTTTTGCAAGATGCCTTTCTGTCTCTCTCCCCAAAACCTTTCCACTTCTTCATTCTAAGGTCTTCATTCCAAGATTACCTCTCATTTACCCTATCTACATCATATATATGATGTGATGTATGTGCAATTCCTAGTTCCAAATGATGTATTTGGGGTTCAGAACCAAATATTGAGATTGATATAAGCACCAAATGCTGGGGTCCAGTCATGTGAAGAATTGTTAATGGCTATTTTCTTTATTTTTTTAATCAATTGATTAATTAATTTTTATTATAGTTTTCATTTACAAGACATATGCATGGATAATTTTTCAGCATTTGACACTTGAAAAATCTTCTGTTCCCACTTTTCCCCTTCTTCCCCCCATCCCCTCCCCTAGATGGCACGTAGATCAATACATGTTAAATATGTTAAAGTATATGTTAAATACAATATATATATATATATATATATATATATATATATATATACACACACACTTATTTATACACTTACCTTGTTGCACATGAAAGATCAGATTTAGAAAGATGGTAAAAATAACCGAGAAGAAAAAAACAAAAATGCAAAGCAAACATTACCAGAAAGAGTAGAAATGTTATGTTGTGGCCTATACTCATTTCCCATAGATGTTTCCCTGGGTGTAGCTGGTTCTTGTAATTATTGAACAATTGGAACTGATTTGGTTCATCTCATTGTTGAAGAAACCATATCCAGCAGAATTGATCATCATATAATATTGTAATTGAAGTATATAATGATTTCCTGGTTCTGCTCATTTCATTCAGCATCAGTTCATGCAACATCAGCATCAGTCTCTCCAGGCCTCTTTGTATTCATCCTTCTGGTCATTTCTTACAGAACAACAATATTCCATAACATTCATATACCACAACTTATTCAGCCATTCTCCAATTGATGGGCATCCATTCAATTTCCAGTTTCTAGCCACTACAAAAAGGGCTGCCACAAACATTTTTGTACATATGAGTCCCTTTTCCTTCTTTAATATCTCTTTGGGATACAAGCCCAATAGTAACACTATTGGATCAAAGGGTATGCACAATTAGATAACTTTTTGAACATAGTTCCAAATTGCTCTCCAGAATGGTTGGATGCATTCACAGTTCCACCAACAATGTATTAGTATCCCAGTTTTCCCATATTCCCTCCAACATTCATCATTATCTTTTCCTGTCATCCTAGCCAATCTAAGAGGTGTGTAGTGGTATCTCACAGTTGTCTTAATTTGCATTTCTCTGAGCAATAATGATTTGGAGCACCTTTACATATGGCTAGAAATAGTTTTTTATCCAAAAATTGTCTTTTCATATCCTTTGACCATTGGAGAATGACTCCAATTGGAGAATGACTGATTTCTTATAAATTAGAGTCAATTCTCTATATATTTTGGAGATGAGGCCTTTATCAGAACCTTTACCTGTAATAATGTTTTCCCAGTTTATTGCTTCCCTTCTAATCCTATCCGCATTAGTTTTATTTGTACAAAAGCTTTTTAACTTTATATAATTGAAATTTTCTGTTTTGTGATCAATAATTACCTTTAGTTCTTCTTTGGTCACAAATTCCTTCCTCTTCCACAGGTCTGAGAGGTAAACTATCCTATGTTCTTCTAATTTATTTATAATCTCATTCTTTATAACTAGATCAAGAACCCATTTTGATCTTATCTTGGTGTATGATGTTAAGTATGGGTCAATGCCTAATTTCTGCTATACTAATTTCCAATTTTCCCAGCAATTGTTATCAGTGAATTCTTATTCCAAAAGCTGGGGTCTTTGGGTTTGTCCAACACTAGGTTGCTATAGTTATTGACTATTTTGTCCTGTGAACCTAACCTATTCCACTGATCAACTAGTTTATTTCTTAGACAATGGCAAATGGTTTTGGTGACCGCTGCTTTATAATATAGTTTTAGATCAGGTACAGCTAGGCCACCTGCATTTGATTTTTTTTTTATTAGTTCCCTTGAAATTCTTGACCTTTTATTCTTCCATATGAATTTTGTTGTTATTTTTTTCTAGGTCAGTAATATAGTTTCCTGGGAGTCTAAATAAATAGATTGGTTTAGGTAGTATTATCATCTTTATTATATTTGCTCAATCTATCCAGGAGCACTTAATATTTTTCCAATTGCTTAGATCTGACATTATCTGTTTGGGAAGTGTTTTGTAGTTTTGATCATATAGTTCCTGAATGTCCCTTGGCAGATAGATTCCAAAATATTTTATACTATCAACAGTTATTTTAAATGGAATTCCTCTTTGTATCTCTTGCTGTTGGATTTTGTTAGTGATGTATAAAAATGCTGAGCATTTATGTGGATTTATTTTATATCCTGCAACTTTGCTAAAGTTGTGGATTATTTCTAATAGCTTTTTAGTAAAATCTCTGGGGTTCTTTAAGTATATCATCATATCATCTGCAAAGAGTGATAAGTTGGTTTCCTCATTATCTATTCTAATTCCTTTAATTTCTTTTTCATCTCTTATTGCTGAAGCTAGCATTTCTAATACAATATTGAATAGTAATGGTGAAAGTGGGCAACATTATCTCACTCTTGATTTTATTGAGAATGGTTCCAGTTTATCACCATTATATCTGCTGCCTACTGATGGTTTTAAATAGATGCTATTGACTATTTTAAGAAAAGTCTATTTATTTCTATACTCTCAAGTGTTTTTAATAGGAATGGATGTTGGATTTTATCAAATGCCTTTTCTGCATCTATTGAGATGATCATATGGTTTTTGTTAATTTGGTTATTGATATAGCCAATAATGTTAATTTTTTTCCCTAACATTGAACCTGTCCTGCATTCCTGGTATAAATCCTATTTGGTCATGGTGTATTATCCTGGTCTTTTGTAACCTTTCCCCTAATATTTTATTTAAGATTTTTGCATCAATATTCATTAGGGATATTGGTCTATAATTTTCTTTCTCTGTTTTCATTCTATCTGCTTTAGGTATCAGTATCAGTATGTGTCATAAAAGGTATTTGGTAGGACTCCTTCAATCCCAATTTTTCAAATAGTTTATATGGCATTGGAGTTCATTGTTCTTTAAATGTTTGGTAGAATTCACATGTAAATCCATCTTGTCCTGAGAATTTTTTCTTAGGAAGTTGATTAATAGCTTGTTCTATTTCTTTTTTTTCTAAAATGGGACTATTTAACCATTTTTCTTCCTCCTCTGTTAATCTGGGAAGCCTATATTTTTGAAGGTAGCCATACTTTTCACTTAGGTTATCAAATCTGTTGGCATAAAGTTGGGCAAAGTAATTCCTAATTGTTGCTCTAATTTTCTCTTCTTTAATGGAGAATTCTCCCTTTTCATTCTTAAGACTAACAATTTGATTTTCCTCTTTCCTTTTTCTAATCAAATTTACCAAGGGTTTATCTATTTTGTTGGTTTTTTTTTCATAAAACCAACTCTTAGTTTTATTTATTAATTCAATAGTTTTTTTACTTTCAATTTTATTAATTTCTCCTTTTAATTTTAGAATTTCAAGTTTAATACTTGATTGGTGGTTTTTAATTTGCTCTTTTTCTAGCTTTTAAAGTTGCAAGCCCAATTCATTGATCTTCTCTTTCTCCATTTTATTCAATTAAGCCTCTAGAAATATAAAATTTCCCCTTATTACTGCTTTGGCTATATCCCACACATTTTGTTATGACAGCTTATTGTTGTCATTCTCTTGAGTGAAATTATTAATTGTGTCTATGATTTGCTGTTTCACCCATTCATTCTTAGGATAAGATTATTTAGTTTCCAATTACTTTTTGTTCTATTTTCCTCTGGCTTTTTATTGAATATAGTTTTCATTGCATTGTGATCTGAAAAGAATGCATTTATTATTTCTGCCTTTCTGCATTTAATTTTGAGGTCTTTATGTCCTAATATATGATTAATTTTTGTATAGGTTCCATGAACTGCCAAAAAGAAAATGTACTCCTTTCTGTCTCCATTCAATTTTCTTCAAAGGTCTATCATTCCTAACTTTTCTAATATTCTATTTACCTCTTTAACTTCTTTCTTATTTGTTTTGTGGTTTGATTTATCTAATTCTGAGAGTGCAAGGTTGAGATCTCCCACTATTATAGTTTTGCTGATTGTTCTTGCAGCTCTCTTAACTTCTCCTTTAGGAATTTAGATGTATACCACTTGATGCATACATGTTTAGTATTGATATTGCTTCATTATCTATGCAAAGCATTATCAAGATATAGTTTCCTTCCTTATCTCTTTTAATTACATCAATTTTTGCTTTTGCTTCATCTGAAATAAGGATGTCTACCCCTGCTTTTTTTTCTTCACCTGAAGCCTTTTACCTTTACTCTGTATGTATTGCCCTGCTTCAAATGTGTTTCCTGTAAACAACATATTATAGGATTCTGGCTTTTGATCCAGTCTGCTATCTGTCTCTGCTTTATGGGAGAGTTCATCCCATTCACATTTATAGTTAAAATTACTGATTCTTTATTTCCTGCCATCTTATTATCCTCAGATTATACTTTGCTTTTTTTCCCCCCTGAACCTCCTCCCTAGTATTAAACTTATGGGCACCACTCGCCTTACACAGCTCTCCCTCTTTAGAATCCCTCCCACCCCCTTTGAGTCTCTTCCCCTTTCTTATACCTTCCCCTAATTATTTCCATATTCCCTTCTATTAGCCTACTCTTTTCCTTTTCCCTTTTCTTTTCCCACTTTTTAATGAGGTGAGAGAAGTTTTTCTGTATACCAAATATGTCTAATATTTTCTCTTTGAGCCAAATCTGATGAGAGTAAGAGTCACATTATGTTCATTCCCCTCCCTTCATTCCCTCAGATATGATAGGTTTCCTTTGCCTCTTTGTGAGATGTAATTTCCTTCTTTTTACCTCTACTTTCCCCTTTTTCTGGTACAATCCTCTTTCCACTTCTAATTCCTTTTTTTATATTATAACAGTAAAATGAAATTATACATGCACTCTTTATGTGTACCCATAACAGAAATACAGTTCTCAAGAGTTCTTTTTATCTTTTTATGCTTCTCTTGAGTCCTATATTTGGAGACCAAATTTTTTGTTTAGCTCGGTTTTTTTATTAGGAATAAATGGAATTCACCTGTTTCATTGAATGTCCATCTTCTTCCCCAGAAGAAATGCTCGGCTTAGCTGGGTAATTTATTCTTGGCTGTATTCCAAGTTCTTTTGCTTTTTGGAATATCAGATTCCAGGCCCTTCGATCCTTTAATGTTGAAGCTGCTAGATCCTGAGTGATCCTGATTGTGGCTCCTCAGTATTTGAATTGTTTTTTTTTTCTGGTTGCTTGTAATATTTTTTACTTAGTCTGATAGTTCTGAAATTTAGCCACAATATTCTTTGGAGTTTTTATTTGGGACTCTGTTTTAGAAGGTATACAATGAATTCTTTCAATGCCTATTTTATCTTCTGATTCTATTACATCTGGGCAGTTCCCTTGGATGATTCCCTATAAAATAGTATCTAGGCTCTTTTTTTCATCATAATTTTCAGGAAGTCCAATAATCCTTAGATTATCTCTCCTAAATCTATTTTCCAGGTCTGTTGTTTTTCCAAATAGATATTTAACATTTTTCTCCATTGTTTCATTTTTTTGGTTTTGCTTGACTGATTCTTGATGTCTCAATGAATCATTTGTTTCCATTTGTTCAGTTTGATTTTTAATGAGTTATTTTCTTCATTTAATTTTTTCACTTCTTTTTGCATATGTCCAATTGAGTTTTTAAATGAGTTGTTTTTGCTCTATGGAATTTTTTTCCATTTCACAAGACTTTTTTTTTTTTAATGAGTTATTTTTTTTCCAGTTCACACTACTTTCCTGCGAGTTCTTTATCTTTTCCAATTCACAAATTCTGTTTCCTTGGGAGTTCTTTACCTTTTCCAATTCACATTTCAGGAAGTTGTTTTCTTTTTCAAATCTTTCTTTTAATGAGTTATATGCCTTTTCCATAGTTTCTTGTAGAGTTTCTCTTTTCCTTTTCCCATTTTTCTTCTAGCTTTCTTTCAAGATCTTTTAAAATTTCTTCTAGGAGAGCCTTGTGTGGTTGGGACTAGGTTATATCTCCCCCCTTTGGTGTTTTGTCTGGACACTGTCTGTTATTCATCTCCTCAGGGTTGGAAATCTGTTCTCTTTCAGTATAGAAGCTATCTATAGTTAGAATTCACTTTGCTTTTTTACTCATTGTTTAAAAAAAAACCCTTGGGGTCTGACTTTAGGGCAAGGAGTTTCCCAGCTTCTTCTACAGAACAGGGACACACTACCTAGGACAGTGGCTGTCCTGCAAACAGGCTGCAAAGAACGGCAGGGCTGCAGAGGTGCCTCTGCCCTGAGAAGAGTGGCTGCGCTGTGATCGTGCTGAGTCATTCCCAGTGCTGGGTGGGTGTGGCCAGGTTTTGTTATTGTGCAACTCTGGCATTTTGGGGGTACACTCTACTTTTTGTGTTTGTGTAACTTCTCTGCTGATCTACTGTTCTGCAACCAAAGCAGAACAGCCAACCTGTGGTAGAATCCTCCCTACAAATGGTGATTGCACCTTGCCCCCAGTCTGTTCAGCATACACTGGCCTCTGAGTTCTGCCACACTGCCTGTGCTGGCCTCCTCCCGCCTGATCCAGACAGACCTTTTCTGGTGATCTTTCAGATTATCTTCTTCTGGTAATTTGTTGTACTCCAAATATTCATGGATTCTTCCAAGCAAGCACTATTTCAGAGGTTGAATTTTGTAATCAGTAGTAAGAGTAGAAGGGAGCTCAGAATGAAGTGTGTGTCCTCTCTGCCATCTTGGCTCTACCTGGCCATTCTCTTTAGCAAAAGGTAGGTTTATTTAGGAGAAGAGATTATGAATGAAAAGATGAAAACAGACACCAGGAATAGTAAATATGAAATAAAGTTGGGAGATCATATAGTTAGCAAGGATGGGGGTTTTAATAATTAATGATAGAAAAGACAAGTTTCCTAGTGGAACTCACAATTAACTAGGAGAAAGGGAACATCCCATCAGGTTGGATTATGCCCTTAGAAAGATACTATGAGATACCTAAACCAGGTACTATAGACCAATTTCCCTAATGAATATTGATGCAAAGATATTAAATAAAATATTAGAAAAGAGATTACAGTAACATATCACCAGGATAATATACTATGACCAAGAAGAATTTATACCAGGAATATGGGGCTGGTTCAATATTAGGAAAACGATTAGCATCATTGACTATATCAATAATTAAATGAATAGAATAGCATGTGATTATATCAATAGATGTAGAAAAAGCATTTGACAAAATACAACACCCCTTCCTATTAAAAACACCAGAGAGTGGGGCAGCTAGGTGGTGCAGTGGATAGAGCACCAGCCCTGAAGTCAAGAAGACCTGAGTTCAACTCTGGTCTCAGACACCTGACACTTCCTAGCTGTGTGTCCCTGGGCAAGTCACTTAACCCCAATTGCTTCAGGAAAAAAACACACTACAGAGCATAGGAATAAATCGAGTTTTCCTTAAAAATTATAAGTAACATCCATCTAAAACCATGTAATGAGGATAAACTAGAATGAGGATAAGACCAGGAGTGAAATAAGATTGCCCACTATTACCATTACTATGCAATATTTATTAGAAATGTTAGGTTTCACAGTCCGAGAAGAAAAAGAAATTGAAGAAATTAAACTAGACAATGTAAAAACAAAATTATCACCCTTTGCAGATGATATGATGGTATACTTAGAGATTCCTAGAGAATCAACAACAACAAAAACTATTAGAAATAATTCCCAAATATAGCAAAGTTACAGGACACAAAATAAGTTCATATGAATCATTAGCATTTCTATATGTTACCAACAAAATCCAGTAGCAAGAGATAGAAAGAGAAATTCCATTTAAAATAACTGTAGATAATAAAATATCTGGGGGGGGGGTCTATCTGCTGAGACAAAGCTAACTACTATATGAACATAATTACAAAACACTTTAAACACAAATAAAGTCAGATCTCAACAATGGGAAGAATATCAAGTGCTCATGAGTAGGCCAAACTAATATAATAAAAATGACAATTCTACCCAAATTAATGTACTTATTCAATGCCATACCAATTAAACTACCAAGGAATAATTTTATAGACTTAGGGAAAAAAATAACAAAATTCATCTGGAAAAACAACAAGATCAAGAATTTCAAAGTAATTAATGAAAAAAAAATTGCAAAGGAAGGTGGCCTACTTGTACCAGACTTAAAATTATATTATTCATCAACAATCATTAAAGTCATTTGCTACTGACTAAGAAATGGAATAAATGATCAGTGGAATAGATTAGGTTTGCAAGATATAATAGTCAATGACTAGAATAATCTAGTGTTTGATAAACCCAAAGATTCCAGCTTTTGGGATAAGAACTTCCTATTTGACAAATATTGCTGGGAAAATTGGAAATTAGTATGGCAGAAACTAGGCATTAATCAGCACCTAATACCCTATACCAAGATAAGGTTGAAATAGATTCATGATTTAGACATAAAGGGTGATAGTATAAGCAAATTGAGAACAAAGGATAATTTACCTCTCAAATTTGTGGAGAAGGAAGGAATATATGGTCAAAGAAGAACTAGAGAACACTATAAAATACAAAATGAATAATTTTGATTATATTAAATTAAAAAGGGTTTGTACAAACAAAAGCCAAGATTAGAAGGGAAGCAGAAAACGGAAAATTTACATCCAAGTGTTCTGATAATAAAGGCCTCGTTTCTAAAATATATAAATAATTAACTCAAATTTATAAGAATATAAGCCATTTTCTAATTGATAAATGATCAAAGGATATGAACTGACAACTTTCAAATAAGAAATTAAAGCCATCTCTAGTCATATGAAAAAATGCTCTAAATCTTTATTGATTAGAGAAATGCAAATTAAGAAAGGTATCACTATATACTTTTCAGATTGGCCAAGATGACAGGAAAAGATAACAATAAATGTTGGAAAGGATGTGGAAAAACTGGGACATTAATACATTGTTGGTGGAGTTGTGAATTGATCCAACCATACTGGAGACTATGCCCAAAGGGCTTTAGGATGCTTTAAACTGTTCATATCTTTTGATCCAGCAGTATCTCTACTGGGTCTGTATCCCAAAGAGATCATAAAAAAGGGAAAAGGAACTACATGTGCAAAAAAATGTTTATAGGAATCCTTTTTGCAGTGGCAGGGAACTGGGATCTGAGGGGATCCGTTGGAAAATGGCTGAATAAGTTATGGTATATGAATATTATGGAATATCATTGTTCCATAAGAAACAATCAGCAGGATGATTTCAGAAAGCCCTGGAAAGACTTACATGAACTGATGCTAAGTGAAGTAAGTAGAACCAAGAGAACATTGTACACAACAACAAGAAGATTATGTGACGATCAATTCTGACGGATATGGCTCTTTTGAACAATGAGGTGATTCAAGCCAATTCCAATAGACTTGTGATAGAGAGCCATTTGCGTCCAGAGAGAAGACTGCAGGAACTTAATGGGGATAACAAGGTAGCATTTTCATCCTTTTTGTTGTTGTTTGCTTGCTTTTTTTCCCTTTCTTATTTTTTCCTTTTTGATCAGATTTTTCTTGTGCAACATGATAATTGTGGAAATATGTATAGAAGAATTGCACATATTTAACCTATATTGGATTACTTGTTGTCTAGGGGAGGTGGGTGAGGGATGGAAGGGAGAAAAACTTACAACACAAAGTTTTACAAGGGTGAATGTTGAAAACTATCTTTGCATGTATTTTGAAAATAAAAAGTTATTATTAATTAAAAAAAAAAAGAAGAGGCCTAGAAGTCACTTAATCTAACCTTCTCATTTCATAAGTGAGGAAAGTGAGTCCCAGAAAGCTGAAGGCGTCTAAGGTCAACCTATCAACTTAAAGTTAAAATGTGAACACAAATCCTCTGGGACTGTTTCCACTTTGCTATATTGGGCTTTTGCCTGATGATTATGTAAAAAAGTAACTTTGTGGGACTGGGGGGAAAAGACACTTGGAAGCATGGTGAGGAGATGAGAGGAGAGACACCAGGTAACATAGGGAGAAGGGGAAAGGCACCATGAGGCAGAGTAGTGGGCTATGACCCCAAAAGGATTCAGCAAAGATGGTGTGGACCATAGACCGATTTACAGGAAAAATTTAACCTCAGGGGTTTGACATAACTCAGATTTTTTACAGGCCAGAGCAAGGTAGGGCTACCCATGACCTCCACAGAGGATGGAACTATGAGATTAAACTGATTCCTCATCAGTGCCCTTTCCTGCTTGCTTCAGGGAATCATTTTATCAATTAGCTCTCTCTGCTAACAACACCTAGTAACCTAGGACCTCAATCATATGGATGTAGTTCAATTTAATTCAATGATATTTATCAAATGCCAGGAATTGTGGCAAGTGCTAAGGATACAAAAAGAGGCAAAAAGTCTTTCCCTCAAGGAGCTTATATCTAATGGGGAAGAGGGCTTATAATATTGTATTGTCTTCTTTGATAGAACATGAGCGGCTTGAGGGCAGAAGCCATCTTTCTTTGTTTTCCCAGACAGTGCCTAGCGCACAGTAAATACAATAAATGCTTGCTGACTAAGTCTCAAAAATCATATAATTTCTCTTTTTTGGTTACACAAACCATTCAACTGTTTATTAGTTTCTGAAGAGAGAAGAGGATAAAGAGCAAAGAAGCCAAGGATCCACTTTTGTCATTCTACTTCACCTAAGCATATATAATATACACAGACCTATTCAGTAAGACAGGGTTTAGTGGGGGGAAGGAGAAGGTAGGATATAGGCAGAGTGTGTTCTTTAGCAAAGACCTGCATCCAGGGATGGTCCAAAACCTGGGTGAGGGCCAATCACTTTGAGAGGTTGTATAACTTGGAGATCAGACTCCAGGAAACTTCAGGTCCATTTTGGGGATCTTTTTAAGGTCTTACTGAGAACTGTCAAAAGAAGAATTTCCTACAGGTAGTTCACAGCACAGCACTCCTGTGTACAATACAGCTGCCTTCTCTTCACGTGTCTATCCTTTGGTCATCTCAGAAGGAAGGTGATTCAGGACTCTGCATAATGTCTTCTTTAGTGAGTGAGCATCATAGAATTTTCCATTGGAAGGAATCTCGACAATTGTTTAGTTGAACCCCTACCTGGAAAAAAAAATAAGACATGACATCCAGAAACAAACATGATGCTCCAAATGTTGTCTGATCAGGGTGAGTACAGTAGGCCTCTGATTCCTGATCCCTCTCAATGCAGCCCAAGATTCTATTAGCTTTTTTGGCAGCCATATTACAGTAGACACATGGAGTTTGCAGTACAACCCATGGATTTTTTTGAGACAAACTGTTATCTAACCAACCACACCTCTTTAAGTGATCAAAAGAAGGAGGAAAGGGAACAGGCATTTATTAAGCACCTGCTGTATGTTAAGCACTTTACAAATATTATTTCATTTAATCAAACAACCTCGTAAGATAGGTGCTATTATTAATCATCATTTTATAATTGAGGAAACTGAGGCAGACAGAGCTAAGTGACTTGCCCAAAGTCCCATAGATCATAAGAAAATGTCTAAGAAAAGATGGACTCTAGGCTTCCTGACTCAAGGACCAGAACATGCAGTGTCCTATCTGTTGCACTACCTTCCTGAGGAAATCACTTATCCTCTATATGTTCCTAAATAATTCTGTAGACCTCATGTACTAAGCATAAATGGGTAGTACATCCCATATCCTAATGAATATACAGAATGTTGTCATGTTGTAAAGTGTAAAATCCCTACATGTACAATGAATGCAAGCTATTAGTCAAGAAGCTAGTCTTGCTCCATTAGTTCCTGAAAGTGAGTGGTTGAATATCACAGAATGCCAGAACACAAATGGAATGAATGGTCATGTCCCACACTGTCATGAACTTACAACTCCTCTGGTACAGCTTTATAAAAAATAAACACTTGCTTATCCCAGGTATGGATGGTTAAGCTAGACTAAATCAGTGAAGCAGTTCATTAATAATCAACTGCTTTATGTGATTTTCCTGCTTATGAGATAATGATGATCATTTAGATAGATGCACCCAAATCATGCTTGGGGCTTCTGAGAAGAAATAAGATTTACACAGTAGATGCTATTGCATGTCCACATCTCAGAAACCAATTAAACTGGAGCTTTTCATTTGATCAGAACTAGAAGGTTTCTGTTTCTCAAGGTCTTAAGCTGAAGTACTTAAGCAAATTATGTTGCTTCATCTTTTAAAATAAGAAAACAAGAAAGAGCACTTACCTTGTCGCATACCTTCTGCTATAAAAAAGTCCTCTTGAGCCAATCTGGCATGGGAAAAAAGATACTAGAAAGAATATGCTACTAACCAGCTATTTTATATTGGACAATCAATGGTAAATCAACAAGAATTTTTAAACTACCAGTCCCTGTTTCCAAGTGGAGAAGTTTCTATTAGGGAGAAAATATATGCAAATATTAGTACATAGAGAATAAATGTAAAACAAATATTGAATAGTAGTAAGGAAAGGAGAGCTCCACAAGTTTGGGGAATCAAAAAAGGCTTTGTGTATAAAGTGGTTCTTGTGCCAAGTTTTAAAGGAATTGAGAAATTCAATAATGTTCATATAGAGTTTTATAGTTTGCAAAACACCTTATTTATTGAAAAATGATTATTTCTCTTTTATATTTAATAACTAAATATGAAATTAAGATCAAAGGTTTTTTACCCTTTTCGACTTCCTTATCCTTACCTGTGTGGAAAATCTCAAGCAAAGACTTGAGGAAGGTAAAAGATCTTAACAAAACAGCAAAGAAACTCTAAGTTTAAGCAAATGTATTTATTCCTGCTCATTTTGTTTACTTAGACAGGTTTGGGAAAAGGTGGATTCTACCTTTTATCAGACAGATGATATGGAGAGTAATATCTCTTTATACTAGAATTTGAGTGCTCAAGGTACTTCAAGACCTTCATTAGAATAAGCCCACCTCATAATATTCATTCTTTCATTGTTAACCAGAGTTGATTGTTACACTTTGGAACACCCACTCTCCCAAGGATGTTGGAATCTTTATAAATTGTTAAATCATTAGAGTTGATAGAGACAATAAGTATCTAATTTAGCATGGATCAGTATGATTAATCTGATCCTACAAGGAGATGTTATAGGCCAGAACTTGAAACAAAGTACTAAGTACAACTGATAGACAATAATGCTTGTGTTCACACCTTTAGAGAGCTCTTATAAGCAAGAAGTATTTAAGTACTCATTGGAGTTCACACGTTGGGAGATTTCAGGGTTTAGTATGAGATATCTGAATTCATATCTCCCTTGAAGCTCTTAGGGCCAGAGAGCATGCTGGGAGATATCCCACAATCCCACTCTCAGAGAAGCAGCATAAATAGAGCTTCAGTGAGCCACTCGAGAGTTTTCACTTGAGAACATTCCCAGGGGTCAGAGAGGAGCGCTTTGGGAGGAAGCCCACAAGCCCTCTCTCTGAGGCAAGAGAGCTTCATTGCATCTTCCACCTTGGTGCTGGCTGGAGTCTGAAGGACAAACCTTTGGATTTGGAGACATTCAGAGAGAACTCGCCCATATTGGGCGCCAAAATGTGGTGTTTTTGTTCTTTAAAATATAATAATATGATGTTCTCTCTGGGAGAAGGTTGGTTTCAAGAGCTCCCTCCAAATGTCTCCAAATCCAAATGTCTCTATCAACTCTAATGACTTAACAGTTTGTAAAGATTCCAACACAAGAGCATAAAAATTGTGAGACTATACCTTTCTCCCCCATGATTTGTCTTTGGAATTTGAGAGTGTCTACATTTTATTGGTAAAAAGCTAGCAATATTAATAAAGTAATTATTCAGAAACTATATTTTTTGAACATTTTAAACATCACAATATGTTATTTCACCCTTTCTTTGAAACAACCCTATATTGTAAGGGTTGTTATTAGCTCCTATGTACAGATGAAGAAATTGAAGCTGAGAGACATTACGTGATTTATTCAAGTCACATCATTAACAAGTGCCAAAGCCAGATTCAAACTCAGATCTAAGCCCGACACTCTATTCACAAAACAAACTAGCAACCAAAGGATTCTTTGAGAAAGAGGTGATCAAAGAGAGCAAAGAGATAAAACAGAAGACGCAATGCCATGTGTGAAGAACATGCAGAAAGTGGGTTTAGCTAGACAACAGAGCATAGGAATGGGAATAATAATTGATGTAGCTAAAAAAGATAGTCTGGAGTCAAGCTGTGAAGGACATTAAATGTCAAACAAAAGAGTTTCTATTTCATCCTACAGGAACCCCACTAAAATTTCTTAAGTAGGACCCAGGATTTGGCCAGACCTGTGTGTAAGAAAAATCACTTTGTAAAAGCAACATTGTAACAATAATCAACCATAAACAAAACTTAGCTACACTGATCTATACAATGATCTGAGACAGTTCCAAAGGATTATAATGAAAAATGCTCTCCACTTCCCAAAACTGACTTAATCAAGTCTGAGTGTACTCTGAAGTATAATTTTTTTCACTTTCTTAATTGTTCTTGCCTTTTTCTCCCCTAACATGACTAATATGGAAATGTGAATGGTTTCATATGTATAATTAATATCACAATATTTGCCTTCTCAATGGGAAAGAAAATGGGAAAAGGAAGGAGAAAAATTCAGAACTAAAAATTTTTTTAGTGTTAAAATAAATAATACTTTCTTTAAAAATCACTTTGACATCTATTTGGGAAATGGATTGGAGTAGGGAAAAAACTTAAGACAAGGATACCAATCAGAGGATTATTGTAAAATTATAACATAGAGGTGATGAGGGTCTAAGCTAGAATGCTGACTGTGAATAGACAAAAGGAAACTTTAGAGAAATGACTGAGATAGAAATGGCAAGATTTAGTTATCATTAGATATGTGTGGTGAGAGTAAGGAAACCTGGGAAACTGGAATAATAGTGGTATTCTGAACATACAGATCTAGGTGATAAGTTTGGCGTAAAAGAGGAATGAATTCATTTTGACCTGTTGAATTTCAGATATCTCTGGAACATCAAGTTTGAAATCTCTAATAGTTGGTGATACATGACTGGAATTTCAGAGACTAAGATTAGATTACATGTAACTGAGAGTCATCTATATACAGATGGCCTTATAAACTCCCACGGGTTTAAATCATCTCTAATGCAGATGTCTTCCCAATATAAATTCCCATGGAAGTTTTTTTTTTTTTGAAAAAAATTTCTTGACAACATTACCCCTTGCACTCACTTCTGTTCCCACTTTTTCCCTCCCTCCCTCCAGGATGGCAAGCAGTCCTATACATTTTAAATAGGTCACAATAGATACAATATATGTGTGCAGAACCAAACAGTTCTCTTGTTGCACAGGAAGAATTGGATTCAGATGGTAAAAATGACCCAAGAAGAAAAACAAAAATGCAAACAGTTTACATTCATTTCCCAGTGTTCTTTCTTTGGGTGTAGCTGCTTCTGTCCATCATTGATCAATTGAAACTGAGTTAGGTCTCTTTGTCAAAGAAATCCACTTCCATCAGATTACATCCTCATACAGTATCATTGTTGAAGTATATAATGATCTCCTGGTTCTGCTCATTTCACTTAGCATCAGTTCATGTAAGTCTCTCCAAGCCTCTCTGTATTCATCCTGCTGGTCATTTCTTACAGCACAATAATATTCCATAGCATTCATATACCACAATTTACCCAAACATTCTCCAATTGATGGGCATCCATTCATTTTCCAGCTTCTAGCCACTTCTAGCCACAAACAGGGCTGCCACAAACATTTTGGCACATACAGGTCCCTTTCCCGTCTTTAGTATCTTCTTGGGGTATAAGCCCAGTAGAAACACTGCTGGGTCAAAGGGTATGCACAGTTCAATAACTTTTTGGGCATAATTCCAGATTGTTCTCCAGAATGGTTGGATTCGTTCACAACTCCACCAACAATGCATCAGTGTCCCAGTTTTCCCGCATCCCCTCCAATATTCATCGTTATTTTTTCCTGTCATCTTAGCCAATCTGAGAGGTGTATAGTGGTATCTCAGAGTTGTCTTAATTTGCATTTCTCTGATCAATAATGATTTGGAGCATCTTTTCATATGACTAGAGATAGTTTAAATTTCATCATTTAAAAATTGTCTGTTCATAGCCTTTGACCATTTATTGATTGGAGAATGGCTTGATTTCTTATAAATTAGAGTCAATTCTCTATATATTTTGGAAATGAGGCCTTTATCAGAACCTTTAACTGTGAAAATGTTTTCCCAGTTTGTTGCTTCCCTTCTAATCTTGTTTGCATTAGTTTTGTTTGTACAAAGGCTTTTTAATTTATATAATCAAAATTTTCTATTTTGTGATCAATAATGATCTTTGGTCACAAATTTCTTTCTCCTCCACAACTCTGAGAGGTAAACTATCCTATGTTCCTCTAATTTATTTATAACCTCGTTCTTTATTCCTAAATCATGGACCCATTTTGGTCTTATCTTGGTATACGGTGTTAAGTGTGGGTCCATGCCTAATTTCTGCCATACTAATTTCCAGTTATCCCAGCAGTTTTTGTCAAGTAATGAATTCTTATCCCAAAAGTTAGGATCTTTGGTTTTATCAAACACTAGATTGCTATAGTTAACTATTTTGTCTTGTGAACCTAACCTATTCCACTGATCAACTAATCTATTTCTTAGCCAATACCAAATAGTTTTGGTGACTGCTGCTTTATAGTATAGTCTTAGATCAGGTACAACTAGGCCACCTTCATTTGATTTTTTTTCCATTAATTCCCTTGAGATTCTTGACCTTTTGTTCTTCCATATGAATTTTGTTGTTATTTTTTCTAGATCATTAAAATATTTTTTGGGGAGTCTGGTATAGCACTAAATAAATAGATTAGTTTAGGGAGTATTGTCATCTATATTATATTCACTCAGCCTATCCAAGAACCCTTAATATTTTTCCAGTTATTTAAATCTGACTTTATTTGTGTGGAAAGTGTTTTGTAATTTTGCTCATATAATTTCCTTTGGTAGATAGATTCCCAAATATTTTATGCTATCGACAGTTATTTTGAATGGAATTTCTCTTTGTATCTCTTGCTGTTGGATTTTGTTGGTGATGTGTAAAAATGCTGAGGATTTATGTGGATTTATTTTGTATTTACACTTGTGTATTTGTGTTTATACACATTGTGTATAATACACAAATATTTGTGTATTATGTGGATTGTATTTTGCTAAAGTTATGAATTATTTCTAATAGCTTTTTAGTAGAATCTCTGGGGTTCTCTAAGTATAACATCATATCATCTGCAAAGAGTGATAATTTGATTTCCTCATTACCTACTCCAATTCCTTTAATCTCTTTCTCAACTCTTATTGCCGAGGCTAGCATTTCTAATACAATATTGAATAATAATGGTGATAGTGGGCAACCTTGTTTCACTCCTGATCTTACTGGGAAAGGTTCCAGTGTTTCCCCATTGCATATGATGCTTACTGATGGTTTTAAATATATCCTCTTGTCTATTTTAAGGAACAGTTCATTTATTCCTATCCTCTCAAGTATTTTTTATTAGGAATGGACGTTGGATTTTATCAAATGTTTTTTCTGCATTTATTGAGATGATCATATGGTTTTTGTTGATTTGGTTATTGATATAGTCAATTATGCTAATAGTTTTCCTAATATTGAACCAGCCCTGCATTCCTGGTATAAATCCTACTTAGTCATAGTGTATTATCCTGGGGATGATTTTCTGAAATCTTTTTGCTAATATTTTATTTAAGATTTTAGCATCAATATTCATTAGGGAGATTGGTCTATAATTTTCTTTCTCTGTTTTCAATCTACCTGGTTTGGTATCAGTAGCATGTCTGTGTCATAAAAGGAATTTGGTAGGACTCATTCAGTCCCTATTTTTTCAAATAGTTTATATAGCATTGGAGTTAATTGTTCTTTAAATGTTTGGTAGAATTCACATGTAAATCCATATGGTACTGGGGATTTTTCTTAGGGAGTTGATTAATAGCTTGTTCTATTTCTTTTTCTAAAATGGGATTATTTAAGCAATTTACTTCTTCCTTTGTTAATCTGGGCAACCTATGTTTTTGAAGGTATTCATCCATTTCATTTAAGTTATCAAATTTATTGGCATAAAGTTGGGCAAAGTAACTCCTAATTATTGCTCTAATTTCTTCTTCATTAGTGGAAAATTTTCCCTTTTCATTCTCAAGACTAACAATTTGATTTTCCTCTTTCCTTTTTCTAATCAGATTTACCAAGGGTTTATCTATTTTGTTGGTTTTTTCATAGAACCAACTCTTAGTTTTATTTATTAATTCAATAGTTTTGTTTTTTACTTTTAATTTTATTAATCTCTCCTTTTATTTTTAGAATTTCAAGTTTAATGTTTGGGAGATTTTAATTTGACCTTTTTCTAGCTTTTTTAGTTGCAACTCTAATTCATTGATTTTCTCTTTCTCTATTTTATACAAGTAAGTCTCTAGAGATATAAAATTTCCTCTTATTATTGCTTTGGTTGCATCCCACACATTTTGGTATGATGTCTCATACATTGTCATTCTCTTGGGTGAAATTATTACATGTGTCAATGATTTGCCATTTCACCCAATCATTCTTTAGGATGAGATTATTTAGTTTCCAATTACTTTTTAGTCTATTTTCCCTTGGAATTTTATTGAATGTAATTTTTATTGCATCATGATCTGGAAAGGCTGCATTTACTATTTCTGCCTTTCTTCATTTGAATTTGAGGTCTTTATGTCCTGATATATGGTCAATTTTTGTATAGGTTTCATGAACTGCCAAAAAAAAAAGTATACTACTTTCTGTCTTCATTTAATTTTCTTCAAAGATCTATCATACCTAACTTTTCTAGTGTTCTATTTACCTCTTTAACTTCTTTCTTACTTATTTTGTGGTTTGATTTATCTGATTCTGAGAGTGCAAGGTTGAGATCTCTCACTATTACAGTTTTGCTGTCTATTTCTTCTTGCAGCTCTCGACATTTTTAGTAATTTAGATGATGCAACACTTGGTGCATATATGTTTAATATTGATATTGCTTCATTATCTATGCTACCCTTTAGCAAGATATAGTGCCCCTCCTTATCTCTTTTAATTAGATCAATGTTTACTTTTGCTTGATCTGAGATCAGGATAGCCATCCCTGCTTTTTTGCCTTCATCTGAAACATAGTAGATTCTGCTCCAGCCTTTTACCTTTACTCTGCATGTATTGCCTTGCTTCAAGTGTGTTTCCTGTAAACAACATATTGTAGGATTCTGATTTTTAATCCAGTCTGCTATCAACCTCCGCTTTATGGGGGAGTTTACCCCATTCACATTTACAGTTACAACTATTAATTTTGTATTTGCTGCCATCTTGTTAACCCCAGATTATGCATTTCTCCTTCCTTTCCCCCTTATCCCTCTCTCCAGTATTAAACTTGTGAGCACTACTTGCCTTACACAGCCCTGCCTCTTTAGGATCCCTCCCCCCTTAGAGTCCCTCCCCTTTTCTTAAACCTTTCCTTACAATTTCTTTATTCCCTTTTATTTAGCTTATTCTTTCCCTTTTCTCTTTTCCCCTCCTACTTTTCAATGAGATGGGAGAAGTTTCTCTGTAAATCGAAAATGTCTAATATTTTCTCTTTGAGCCAGTTCTGATGAGAGTAAGATCCACACTATGTTCATCACCTTCCTTTCTTTCCCTCAGATATAATAGGTTTCCTTTGCCTCTTCATGGGATGTAGTATGTAGTAGATGTTCTTTTCTCTTTTTCTGGTACAATTTCCTTTCCATCTCTAACTTCTTTTTTATATTATAACAGTAAAACCAAACTGTACATGTATTCTTTATGTATACTCATAACAGAAATATAGTTCCCAAGATTTCTTTTTACCCTTTTTATGTTTCTCTTGAGTTCTAAATGTGGAGGTCAAACTTTTTTGTTTAGTTCTTTTTTTTCGTCAGAAATAAATGCACTTTACCTATTTCCTTGAACATCCATCTTCTTCCCTGGAGGAAAATGCTCAGTTTGGCTGGGTAAATTATTCTTGGCTGCATACCAAGTTCCTTTGCTTTTTGGAATATTAGACTACTGGCCCTTTAATCCTTTAATGTGGATGCTGCTAGGTCCTGAGTAATCCTTATTGTGGCTCCTCTGTATTTCAATTGTTTTTTCTAGCTGCTTGTAGTATTTTTGCCTTGGTCTGATAGTTCTAGAATTTAGCCACATTATTTCTTGGAGTTTTGATTTTAGCATCTCTTTCAGTAGGTAATTGATGAATTCTTTCAATTTCTATTTTACCTTCTGTTTCTATACCATCTGGGCAATTCTCTTTGTTGATTTCCTGAAAAATAGTGTCTAGGCTCTTTTTTTCATGATGATTTTCAGGAAGTGCTATAATCCTTAGATTATCTCTCCTAGATCTATTTTTCAGGTCTGTTGTTTTCCCAAGTAGGTATTTAACATTTTTTTCCATTTTTTCTTTTTTCTTTTTTTTTGTTTTGCTTGACTGATTCTTGGTGTCTCAAGTCATTCATTTCCATTTGTTCAATTCTGATTTTTAATGAATTGTTTTCTTCATTTATTTTTTAAATTTCTTTTTGTAATCGTCCAATTGAGTTTTTAAATGAGTTTTGTTCTATGGAATTTTTTTTTCCATTTTGCCAATTTTAATTTTTAGAAAGTATTTCCTTTTTCCAATTCATTAATTCTGTTTTTCAAGGAATTGATTTCTTTATCCACTCTATCTTTTAATAAGTAACATGACTTATCCAGACCCTCTTGCAAAGTTTCCCTTTCCTTTCCCCATTTTTCTTATAGCTCTCTTTTAAGAGTCTTTTTAATTTCTTTATATGAGATCCTTGTGTGATGGGGACCCAGGTTATATCACCATTTCTGGCTTCATCTGGATATAATCTGCTTTTAGTCTCCTCAAGGTTTGAAGTCTGCTTTCTTTCAGTATAGAAGCTATTTCTAGAGCCTACTTTGCCTTTTTACTCATTTTGACAAAAAACAAACAAACAAACAAACAAAACTGTAGTCTGCTTTTGGGACAGTATGGTATTACCAAGCTACCTCTACAGACAACAGGAAGTAGCAGTGAAGAAGTAGTGAGACAGCAATGGTTGTGCTGGGATCAGCATCTGCACTGGGATTAACATTTGCATTGGGTTTAGCATCTAAATTGTGGTCAGCATCTGCCAGAACCACAACCATGGCAGTTGGGTGTTAAGATCAGGCTGATTCCCTCCTGGTACTGCGTGGGTGTGGCCAGATCCAGAGAGACTCTAGCGTTTTGGGGTTTTAGTCTTTACCCTTTGTGTTTATAGCTCCTTTGCTGATCTATTGGCTTGCCGCCAGAGCAAAGTAGCTGCCACTCTGGTAAAGTTCTCCCTGCAAATTTTCCATAGCTGAGACCACATACCACCCCCTCTGGTCTGCTCAAAGTGAGGTGTTTTCAAGCTCTCACTGCCTAGTTGCCTGATGCTGAGCCTGGCCTAGCCATCTCTGCCTGCAAGTAAAAACAGACCTTTTCTGGCGAATTTCTAAATTATCTTTTGTTGGTAATATGTTGTACTCTCAATATTCATGGGTTTTGACAGTCAAGCACTAATTCTGAGGCTATTTCATTAAAAAAAGTAGTCTGAGGGTAAGGAAAAGCTTAGATAGATGGGTGTGTCCTCTCTTCCATCTTGGCTCTGCCCCCCCAGAGTAGATATCAAAAGTGACACTGGGAGGATCTGCATGAAATTTGAAGTCTGTGGACTAGAATTCAAATCCCATTTCTATCACTAACTACTAGATGATGTTGGGCAAATCACTGAGTTCCTATTTTCTCACATGCACAATAAGAAGATTGAATTAGATAACCTTCTGGACCCTTTCAGTTCAAAATCTTTATTTATGAATTCAGATCCCTCCCTTGACAAACAGGAGCTATGTGACATTGCATAATTCACTAAATTTCTTTGTGTTTAGGACTTATTAGGTACTAGAAGACCTGTAATATTAGAAAGGCTTAAAAGACTCTGGAGAATGATGAACAAAATGAAGCCCAAAAAATCACTATAGGAAAAATTTATATAGTGTAAAAAAAAATCACAGATCCTTTGAATATTCATATGTTATTTTGCAAATTAATTGTAATAGTATATGAACATGCTAGATTGTTTGAATGATTTCTCTGGCTACTGAATTTTCATATAGACTATTTCTCAACTAGATTGTTTCTATATTTCACATAATTGATTCATTTTGCATTTCAAAGTTGTTTGGTTTTTATTGGTAGCAAACCAGTTAAGTTGAATAATATATTAGGAATATCCCAATGTTTACATGCCTAAGAGTGGACTAGAAAAAATGAATTTTATACAGACTTGCTTTTTTCCTACTGGTTATGTAAAAGGTTGTCATTGCACTATAAAATAAATGCCTGCCTATCTTATTTATTCTTCTGTGTATCTAAATCTATCAGTTTCCATGGTGCACCATATTTCACCATGGAAACTCTGACAAACTTGTTATGCTAAAAAAAAACCACACACACACCATAAAATTTGAGGTGATGAGAAAAACTTATTTCCTGCAAAATCATGTTCTTCTAAGTGGAAAGCATGAAAGAAAGCAACCCCATAATAAGCCTGATTTTTCAGTTTACATGTTGGAGGTCAGGTTTGATTAAATTTAGAGAAGGCTACCTGCAATGGCTTTATAGGAAGAAGATTATTTGGTCTGAGCAGAAATTAGCCATTACATGATTGATCCATACCCCTATTTTCTTAGAATATATATTGGGCATCCATTATTAAGCATTGTTCAGAATGCTTTTGTGTTCTCACTAAACTCACAGATATAAACACCATGTCCTTTCATAACTGAGAAATGAGGTATTCTGGCTAAAAGGATGTTGCCATATAGCCTAGGAATTTACTTAATACTGATAAAAATAATAACATTATGCTGATAATCTAGAAATAAAAGATGGTTTGAATATTGGACAGCTAAAAAATAGAGACTTAGAAAGGTAGTAAAGAATTTAGCTAGGAGATGAATTCAATTTAATTTCTATCAGCAAATATTTGTTCTACAGCATATTATATTAATGCAAGTTTGCATACATGAACAAATGGATGAATGAATGAATGAAAAGATTATTAGGTTTGTACTATATGCAAATAGGAAAATAAGGCAGTTCTTATTTTCAAGTAGCTCATATTCTACTCAAATTAATAAACAAGCATAATTTTGTTTTGTTTTTTGTCATTTGGAAAGACCCTATTATCCATGGGATAGAGTAATGAAATAGAAGATAATACACCTTCTTTCATCTTAATTTAGCCAATAAATCCATGCCCATTTCTGATTTTGGACCATTTGATAATGCCAAGGACTTTTATTGTGGGAACTTTCTTTTTCTACTTTTCAAGAGCAGTGGCTGCTGAGGAGACAAGGCCTATGCCACCTGTAAAAGCAGTTTCCAAGTCCCATTCATTCTCTGGAATCTGGATTTCTCTAGACCTTGGCTTTGAGGACTTAACTAGAAGCAGAACCTGTGGATTAGGGTGAGAGGTCTATGGAAAGTATATTGCTATTCCCTACACTCTGAAACCCTGTAATCAGTCATCTCTATCAGGGTCCGACAGGAGGTGTTGGTGGAAGTGATTTGCTTGTCCTGTGGGAGACAGCCATTGACAGTCAATGGGAGTCGCTGAGCCAATTTCTATAGTATTTGCTTCCCTGAATGATGATAAAGTGATTGAGTTGAAAGCAGGGCATGGTTTGGCTTTGTTACTGACTCTGAACTTTGTCAGCATAATTTAGCTTCCTTCTAATCTTGGAACTTCTCTCCTCCTGGGACTCCTTGCCCTGGAATATCCCTCCAACATATTGGCTCCCTTCTCCCATTGGCAAGTTCCTTCCAGGGCCTCCATTTTGAGGAAAAGTGGAGGCAAACCATGTTTCATTAGCCTCCTGTCTTTCTGACTCTCTACACTTTGCCACCATGTTCCCATGTAGGTACTTTTTCAGCTGCCTTTTGTACATTGTCTTCTTTCATTAGAATGTAAGCTTCTTGAGGCTTATCTCAGTGTTTGGCACAGTGCCTGGCACATAGAAAAAGTTTAACGAATATCTGCTACCTTATCTTCTCCTGGTCTTGTGCTTATAGTTTGCAGTTGAGCAGAAATTAGTATTAATGGCATCAAGGATGGTGGTTCCATTCTCCACAGGAGTTGCTCTTCTCAATCTTATCTCTCTTTCAAGGAGCCTTGTTGTTTCAACTGGTATTAAATATTATTCAAGAGATGTCCTGTGAATATTTAGAAAGATGGGCAGTGATTACATTAAAAACAGCTCAGGACAGACTAATTTGTTCCAACTCCTTAGTGAAAAATGACAAGCTTCAGAGACAAGACCCAAAGAGAGCAATACTTAGAGAGGCTTCTTCCAATCATAGCTGAGTATCTCTGACCTTTCTGAAAGAGTAGTATAGTAGTGAAGGGCAAGTCCAGCCACTGAGCATTTCACTTCCTGAGGATTCTGAAAAAACTTCATAGTTCTGAAGAGAATAAGTATATTGTTGGGAAAGGAGAGATAGAAAAAAAATCTACTAATTATTACCTCAAAGAGATCCTACAAGGAAAATATATGGGAATATCATTGCCAAGTTTTGAATCCCCCAGATCAAAAATAAAATTTTACAAGCAACAACAATCACAACAACAATTCAAATATGTTGGAGCTACAATTAGAATTGCATAGGACCTAGCAGCTAAATTAAAAGATTGCAGGTCCTGGATTACTATGTACTGACAATCTAAAGAATAGGAATTATATTTAAAAATATTATAATCAGAAAAATTAAGTATAGTATTGAATGAAAAAAAATGAACATTCAATGAACTATCAGATTTTTAGGATTTTGTCTCAAACAAACCTGAACACTATAGAAAATTAACAAATAAAAGACATCAAAGATTAATTTCAAGGGATTCAATAAGTCCCTTTATGTTTATGCTTTATACATAATGTATACCATGTATCTGATATTAATAACTGGGTAGTTAAAAATAGATTGAGTGGGGCTGAGTATGATGTGACTATAAAAAGCAAAACTGTCTAGGAAAAGATAATTATGCTATAAGAATGGGATGCAAGAGCAAGAATTGACACAGAGGAATTAGATGGGGAGAAGGGCTGGTAATTCTGAAAACTTACTTACGTACTGGAATAGGGAACAACAATACATGTACATCCAGAAAATATAATACCCTCCAAAAATCTATAAAGAAACAAGACTGGGAGAGAATAGGAAATGGTGGGGCACAGGAAGGATGTGCAGATTGATAGTAGTGGGATAGATTGTGTCGATTAATGAGAAAGGGATAAAGAGGAAGAGAAAGGGTAGAGGGGAATGGAGAGGAGAAGAATATAAAGGAGACACCCTTGGAGTTGGTGGAAGAGGTTAAGTAATAGCAAAGCAAATTAGCAGGTAGAAGTAAAGTAGAAAAATTAACAGGGATAGAAAATAAGAAATAATGCCTATAAATACATGCTTAAAGAAGATAGGGAGGAAGAAAAGGGGAAAAGAATAAAGTAAAAGGTGGACAATAGAGATCAAAAGAAAACCTATAAGGAAGCAAAGGAAAGGTGATTTACTTGGATACACAATTTCAACCGTACCTTAATTTCAATCACACATTCAACTATGCTGTGATGTGAAGTGACACAGGAGAATAGAATACTCCCTAAATCAGAGCCTCGATCTTGAGCCTGAGAAACGTTGTGTATTTAGTGCAAGACCTCAGACCCAGATCCTGAACAAAGCTTTGTTACTTGAAACTGTACTGGAGCTTGTAAGATACCCTCTCCATCTCCAAGCCCATTCCAGACATACTACTATTGAAGTTTAGGCAATTGATCTGCCAACATTTAATAAGCATAATATATAAATAAATAACATGAATTAGGTGCTGTGATTAGCACAAAAAAAGGCAAAAGGCAGTTCTTTCCCTCAAGGAGCTTACACTCTAATGAGAAAGACAACATGAAAAAATTATATATGGAGCAAACTACATACGGGATAAATAGAAAATAATTAACAGATGGAAGGCACTATAATTTTTTATATTAAATTTTATTTTTTGTTATAGCTTTTTACACATAAAACATGGTATGATGGGTATTTTGGCATGGGCAATTTTTCAACATTGATCCTTGCAAAACCTTCTGTTCCAACTTTTCCCCTCCTTCTCCCCACCCCCTCCCCTAAATGGTACGTAGACCAATACATGTTAAATATGTTAAAGTATATGTTAAATACAATATATGTATACATATTTATACAATTTCTTGTTGCATAGGAAAGATCGCATTTAGAAAGAAGATAAAAATAACCTGAGAAGAAAAAACCAAAAATGCAAGTAAACATTAACAAAAAGAGTAGAAATGTTATGTTGTGGTCCATACTCATTTCCTAGTGTTCTTTTTCTAGGTGTAGCTGGTTCTGTTCATTACAGATCAACTGATTTGGATCCTCTCATTGTTGAATAGAGCCACATCCATCAGAATTGATCATCATGTAGTATTGCTGTTGAAGTGTATAATGATCTCCTGGTTCTGCTCATTTCACTTAGCAGGTTAACACTAATTGATCATCTATCTTCTTCTTGGATACTTTCAGGGTTCAAGAGGCAGTTATATAGTGCAGTAGATAGAGTACTATTATGAACACCTGAATTCAAATCAGGACTCATATACTTATTAGCTGTGTAACCCTACATCATTTAATGCCTGCCTCGGTTTCCTCACCTATAAAATGGGGATAATAATAGCATCTCATCTGCAAGTGACTGAGAGAAGCAAATGAGGTAATATTTGCCAGGCACATAGTAGGTGCTTAATAAATGCTTGTTCTCTTCCCCTCCCTCCTATTAGCGATAAGAAATTGCTTACATGGAAGCAGTCCGTTTCGTTGTGGAAAAGATCTACTTAATAAAAAAAATTCCTTTTTCTAAAGAATTGAAATAATCTTCCTCATTACTTACAATCACGAGTCCTATTCCAACCATACAAATATTATCTGATTTGATCCTCACAACAACCCTGGTCAATAGGTTTTATTATCCCCATTTTACAGTTGGGGAAACTGAGTGAGCAGAAGGTGAATGATTTACCCATAGTCACAGAATTAGTAAATATTTGAGGCTAAATTTGAACTCAGGCCTTTCTCACGTTACCAAGTTTGTGATCTTTGGAAAGTGGTGGAAGTTCTCAGTGTCTCAGACTCCTAATCTGTAGAATGAAGAAGTTGAACTCAATAATCTCTCAAGCTCCTTCCAGCTCTAAACTCCTAAAAGAGTTTTCTGGGAACCACATCTTCTCCCTTTCACTATATGTTCTCTCTTCCTTTCAGTATTTTTGTAAAACTGTATTTTATAAGCTTTAGAAGGAATAGAATTAACAAATTACATTAATGGCAGCAGTTTCTCTCACAAAGCAACAAGTCTTCACTTGTGCCCCAAGGATGACTGCTAACTTGGTAATTAAATTTAAATTCTGAATTTCTGTTAAGTTATACTAAAATATTTACAGATATATTAATACCCCTTTTATGTACTTTATTAAACCTATTTAAACACTTCTTGGCTTAAGAAGATGTGTATTTTTTGTACACTCACCATTTTTTTCTTATGTCAAAATCCCTTAATTTTAGCTCTTGGGAACCAAGCATGCATTCTTTTCTGTAAACTTTATTTTTTTTATGAAATAAAATAAGCACTTCCATAGCAGAGTACAATAAAAAAGATGATTGCACATGAAAATGCAAATCTACTATGCCCAATTTGCTACTCCATTCAAATAAATAGCAAAATTAGGATATAAATTTCTTTTTTCTTCCCTCTCCATCCATCAGAATGTTCATTTCTCTTTGTTTACTTTGTTTCTCACCCTACTTCTGACCTCATTTTTCTTCCTTTGAAGTTTTGACAATATAACAGTCACATCAAGGGTGTGCTTTTCTTCAATAAGTGTTCTTTACCACCATTCCCATACTGGTAAATCCCAGCTTCCATTACTTAGTGATTATTCCCAAACTTTTCTCACCAAACACATTCTATTTCCCTTTCTATTAGTTTTTTGACTTTTCCATCATTCTACTACTGCACCCCAAAGACCCTGAGGCTTTTCCATCTGACCTGCTACTGAAACCTTCTATTTTTATTGTCTCCTTCTATTAGAATGTGAGTCCTTGAGAAGGGAGACTGCCTGGATTTTCTATTAAATCTGTTTTGCACATAGTACTTAAGTGCTTTTTCATTCTCCTTCCACATGAGTCCTTGGTCCGTTTTCCTGCTATTTCCTCTGGCAACCTGTTCCACTGATCTCCCTCTCATCTTCAATCTTTTCCCTTTCATTGGCTCCATATTTTCTATCTACAAACATGTTCAAGCCCTTCTTTCCAAGCTCATGATGTTTTGGGTTTTTTCTTTGTTTTATTTCTCCTTGTTTTTTCTGTAGCTTTATTGTACTGACCATCTGAAGCTCTATCCTCTCTTTAATTATATAACTCTACTTTTGGTTGCTCATCTTTTCTCTTTGATTTCTCTTCTCTGTATATAATTGTCTTTTCTTTCTCTCTATTCTAAGTACCCCTTTATCTCTGTATATAATCTCTTCTTTCAACAATTTACTTGACTTCATTTATCAGCTTTATTCAGATGACTCCCAAATTAATCTCTTTAGTCCTGAATTCTCACCTGAATTCTCTTCTTACAATTCCAACTGTTTGCATGATAACTTTACTTTAATGTCCTCTTAGCCCTTTGATATTGGAATGTCTCAGATTGAATCTATAATCTTTCTATAAGAATCCCACTTCTACTAGCTTCCTTATTTCTATCCAAAGCTCAAAAATTCAGTTCAGGTTTTTTTTTTGTTTTGTTTTTGCTCTTTCTTTTGCTTTAATCCCTCTACTCATTTACAAGGTCATAACAATTTTACTCCTCCATTACTTTTCACCACCTATCCCTAATCTTAATCCTTAATTGTGTAATGATTTCTCTATGTTTACACTTTCTTTCCCTCTTTCTTCCTTCATCCTTCATTCCCTTACCAATATAATCTTCCTAATGTATAGGTTAGGTCATGTCAATTCCAAAACTCTCATTATTTCACCATTATTAAAAGATTCAAAGATTCAAATTCAAATTTCTTAGACTGACATTCAAAGCCTTTCATATAGCTTCAACCTACCTTTCCAATCATTTTTCATATTCTCTAATTTGATCCTGCCCTTCTATCCTTTGTACTTTTCTGCTCTCTGTACTGTGTCCCCTAGAACACATTCCCCTTTCTTCTCTGTTCCCCTTTCAGAATGCAGTTCTCCCTTCAAAATTCAGTTCAAGTGCCACCTTTTCCATGAAGCTGTCACTGATTTGAATGATCATAAGCTTGAGAGACTCATTAGAAATAATGTATTTCAATAGACTCACTTTATAAATGAGTAAACTGAGGCGTAGACAAGTGAGATAACTTTCCCAGAGTTGTAAAGTTAAGACTAAAACTTAGGTCTTCTATATATCTTTTCTATTCTGCTACTTTTTCATTCACTCATTCATTCCAGTCTACTCATGCAAGTTATACATGATCTCTCTTTCCCTGAATCTCTCCCTGACTCACTGTTTGACCTCTCTTTTGACTTATTATTATTATTATAGTTATTTGTGTACAAATTATATTTTTCTATTGATCTATAAGCTCTCTGAAGGCAGGGACATGTTTTTAAATCTTCATTTTTTTATAGCTGTTATATAGTAGGGGCTAAATTGAATTTTAAAAGAGCCTATTTCAAGTTTCCTTTTAATTTAAGAATGATAAATCATAATTATGTTTTATGATTTTGTTTTTGTTTCATAGGTTGAAAAAGAAAAACACAAATGGGAGCCACTTCTCAATCAGTTGTTTGTGTATAGTCAGACTACAAAATAGTTAAAGGCCAAAACCAATTCCAATTTAAATGAAAGCATAAAGAGGAAAAGAATTTCCACACTGATCCTATTCAAAGAAGATTCTGATGATAAAAAATTCCATCAAAAGACATTATCTGACCAACAGGATGATTTCAAAAAGGCCTGGAGAGACTTACACGAACTGATGCTGAGTGAAATGAGCAGGACCAGGAGATCATTATATACTTCAACAACAATACTATATGATGACCAGTTCTGATGGACCTGGCCATCCTCAGCAACGAGATCAACCAAATCATTTCCAATGGAGCAGTAATGAACTGAACCAGCTACGCCCAGAGAAAGAACTCTGGGAGATGACTAAAAACCATTACATTGAATTCCCAATCCCAATATTTATGCCCACCTGGATTTTTGATTTCCTTCACAAGCTAATTGTACAAGATTTCAGAGTCTGAGTCTTTTTGTACAGCAAAATAATGTTTTGGTCATGTATACTTATTGTGTATCTAATTTATATTTTAATGTATTTAACATCGACAGGTCATCCTGCCGTCTAGGGGAGGGGGTGGGGGGTAAGAGGTGAAAAATTGGAACAAGAGATTTGGCAATTGTTAATGCTGTAAAGTTACCAATGCATATAACCTGTAAATAAAAGGCTATTAAATTAAAAAAAAAAGACATTAGCACTGATCACCATCTTTTTCTATAGAAGTTTAATTGACGTAACCACCACAGTGAGAAAGCCTAAGAAGCATCCAATTCACCTGAGTTTGTGGACCAGGAAAGACATTGACAATTTGCCTAAGCAGTCACCTTGATGAGAGAAAGCAGACCCTAGAAAGAGCTGGTACAGAAACAAGCCTCTCAGGTGTAGTGACTATTTGGATAAATATGAAAGTAAATTTCCTCTTCCTAAGACACTGACATATGGGGTGCACATACAAATGTGTCTAACTAGCTACACTTCAAGTAAATATGTTGCATAATTAGTTTAGAGCTAGAAGAGATTTCTGAGGTCATCTAGTTCAAACCTTTTATTTTATAGATGATCACAAAGGCGTTATTAAAATACTACTTGCCCAAAATCACAAAGGCAGTATTAAAATACTACTGGGGATTTCCTTTTATTAAACCATGCTGCCTCCACATATATAAGCATATGTGTACTATGTAAGTAAATAGTGCTTATACAGTTCATATACAGAGATCTGGATTTGGAGTCAGCAGACTTGATTTCTAATCTATCCTCAAACACTAACTAGTTCTATTTGTTGTATTGTATTTCAATCATGTCTGATTCTTTGTGACCCGTGTTTGAGATTTTCTTGGCAAAGATACTGGAGTGGTTTGCTATTTCTCAAATAAAATAAAATATATAAAGATAATGGTTTGCCCATCTTAAAACACTATGTAAATGTATTTTTCAATTTTTTCTTTTTTAATATTTAATTTTTATTTATTTTTTATCAATTATATGTAAGCAATAATTTTTAACTTTTTTTTAAACTTTGGATTTCAAATTCTTTCTTTCTCCTTCTCCATCTTTGAGAAGATAAGCATTTTAATATAAATTATACATGTGTAATCATGCAAAACATTTCCTTATTATTTGTGTTGCAAAAAGAAATGCATGCCAAACAATAAGAATAATAAAGTTTTTTTAAAAAATCATGTTCCAATCTGTATTCAGACACCATCACTTCTTTGACTAGATGTGAATAGCATTTTCCTCATAAATCTTTTGGAATTGTCTTAGATCATTGTATTGCTGAGAATAGCCAAGTAATTCAGTTGATCATTATACAATATTGCTGTTGCTATGTACAATATTTGTCTGGTTCTTTTCATTTCATGTAAGTCTTCCCAGGTTTTTCTGAAAACATCCTGCTTGTCACTTCTTATAGCACAATAGTATTTCAGCACAATCATATAACACAAGTTGTTCAACCATTCCCTAGTTGATGGAAATCCCCTCAATTTCCAATTCTTTGCAGCTCTTTCAATAATGGATTAGTATCCCAATTTTCCCATAATCCTCCAGCATTTATGATTTTCCTTTTCTGTCTTTTTAACCAATCTCAAAGGTGATGAGGTTGAACCTTGGCGTTGTTTTAAATTGCATGTCTCTGATCAAAAGAAGGACTATATAAATGATAGCTATTATTATTATTAGGTGGAGTAGGTGCTACCACAATCATTCCAAGCTAGTGATATGTATTATGTATCTGTATATATACATATATACATAGTTATGTGTATGTGTCCACCATTGTGTACAATGGCATTTTGTAATGGAAAAGTCACTGCTCAGAAGACCTTAGTTCCAGGACTAGCTCTGCTGCTTGCTAGTAGTGTGACTTTGGACAAATTACTTTTATTTTCTGGGTCTCCGGTTCTTATAGGTTTTTGGCCTATAATTCTCTGGGCCTCTCATAACATAAATAAATTAGAGAACGATAGTCAATAAGAGTATTTTGGACAAAGATCTCCTGGTTAACCAGTCCCACACCTTTTGCCTCACACCATCCTCAAAGGTAAATGTACAGATAAGTAGAGAACTCTAACCTGTCAGAACTTTAACCACTGATGATTTTGGAATATGGTATAAGGTCAGTAGGGAGGGAATGATATCCTGTTAGATCTTGAAAATCAGAAAATAATGTTGATAAAGATCATTTAAGAAAGTCAATAATAAACTATCTTCCAAAAAAATTCCTTGTTATCAAAGAAAGACACCCTTTTTCAAAAATAGCTTATCACTTAACAAGTATACAGTTGCAAACTACTCTTTACCTTTGGCACTTTGTCCTAGGAAATAGGGGATTCTGGATATAACACCTGCAGCATAAGATCAAATTGCAGGGCAGCAACACATTTAAAAGATTCCAATCCAGAACCCTAAAGTCTGGACAGTTTTGGATCAAGGACATCAGAGGATAATTGCCATAAGGCATATGTGGAGGTAAGGGAAAATTTTAAGGGCCTCAAAATTTCCAGGTCATTTGTGGGAGTTCTCAGAAACCTGAGTCTAAACCAACTCCTCTTTTTAAATCCTTTGGAGAGAAGGGGAACCTGTTGGGGAAATTTTAAGATTCTCTTATTCCTCAGTTGATCTTTATAGCTCTCTTAGTTTTCATTGTACTAAATCAGGAAAGAATGGATAATAATAATAGTAATAGTAACAATCATTTATAGAGAACTTTAAGGCTTGCAAAGCGCCTCCTAGATATTAATATGTTTCATTAAAAAAAAAACTATTATCTCTTTTTACAGATGAGGAATGGTTAAAGAGAAGAGGTTTAGTGAAATGCCCTGAGACACAAAACAGTAAGTGTCTGAAGCTAGATTTCATCTCAGGTCTTTCTGATCCTCAGAATCAGAGCTGTATTCAGGCATATGCATATTCCCTAATTGCCCCTTGTATATTGAAGTGAATTTCTAATTACTGCTGCAAGCAACTCAGATCCTAAAATGTGCCAAGACTTCCCCAAATTTTTGAGTCTCTGAGATAACCTATGGTCAACCTTTGAAATCATAAGATACCACAAGACACCTGAATTGTCAATACTTCACTGGTATGATTATTGATTAGTATTGTAGAATTTTATTTCTTGCATGAAGGAATTATACTATTCATTATATTTGTATCTTCAACATCTAGCATAGTATATACCTGAAAAATACAGATTTTCTACTTCTCAGTGGGCCCCCACTTTACTGTAATCTAAATATCAAGATTGTCTTCCACGTACTGTTCTGACTGTAATGCCAGAGAAACTGAGGCAAGACAGAAATTAGAGACTTTTTAATATTTTATTTGAAAGGAAGAGATTTACTGAGACCAAATGGATCCATGGTTTTGTCCCAGGGCTGAATTGAGACTATTGTCTCCAAGAATCCACCTTGAATATGGGGTACAGAGATTCTTTATAGGGTGACAGGAATAATGATATAATAGGGAGAGGCACCAGAGATGGGGAGAGGCATCTGATATTCTAAAATATAAAATCTTTGATCCTTATCAAATATTCTGTTGATTAGGAGGGAGGGGTGGTTTTACACCACCAGAGGTGGTGGTTTTGACCAGAATAATTAGGAACTGAGGCAGCACAATTTAGGGATACTGAGTCAGGACAATTAGAGAAACTGAACCAGGACAATAAAAGGGAACTGTTACACAGCATTCCACACTCTCTTTTCTGAATATTCAAATCATTGAATTACCTTCCTCTAGTTAGGTTTTAGCACCATAATTTTGACCAACCCTGTGTGAAGCAAATAAACCAAAACAAAACTAGAAAAATGCAAGGACAAGTCTCTCCCTGATAATCCCAGCGTTAATCGGCAATACAAAGGCTCTCCCTGTTGCTAGCATGTTAGGTCCTCTGCAGTTGGGACATCTCAGTCAAAGAATCCAGTTTGAGATGGACAATTCACTGCGAGTTAGGTTTGTGGTTATTTGTACATTTAACTCAGCCAAATATCCTGAATTGCATATTGTCCATAACAGAAACATTTTCTTTTTTATTTATTTATTTAATAGCCTTTTATTTACAGGTTATATGCATGGGTAACTTTACAGCATTAACAATTGCCAAACCTCTTGTTCCAATTTTTCACCTCTTACTCCCCACCCCCTCCCCCAGATGGCAGGATGACCAGTAGATGTTAAATACATTAAAATATAAATTAGATACACAATAAGTATACATGACCAAAACGTTATTTTGCTGTACAAAAAGAATCAGACAACAGAAACATTTTCAAAAGGACAAAGAAAAACTATTATTTTCAGAAGCCCTTTAAATGATGGGCACAACATTTAATTCAGCCTCTGCTTATATAGGGAGTAGCAGTCCTGCTGCCCATCCTCAGAGTAGCATTCCAAGTTTGTCAGGGACTCCAATAGGGGAAAAAGTGGGTCCTGGAGTAGCTCCACCTGTCCCTCTCAATAGAACAGGAGTTGCTACTAGGATCCAGATTTTGAGCAGATTATACACAGTTAGACCAAGGCAGGCAACCCCGAACTTTTAGAGGTCTGATATCAAACTTCAAGGTCCTTTGAGAATGCTGAAATGCTAATTAAGGAACTGGGGTTACAGGAGTAGAGAAACAGATCAGAGAGACTGCCAGTCCCAAGATAGGTGTCTGATTTCTGGTTGTTTCCAAAAAGTAATCTCCAAAACTGATTCTGCCAGGTCAATTCCAACAGAATAAGGGATTTCAAAGTTAGAGCATAACCAACAAATCAGTCCAGTAAATTTAAGCAAGGAGTAAAAATGAAAAGGACTGTTTAAAGGACTTCCAATTAAATCTGAATTAGTAAAATGGGGGGTGGGGCACATAGACTACACAATTATAACATTACACAAAACATTTAACACATATAATCAGAGATTGCCCAAAAAGGCACTCAGAATCAGAACAAACCAGATGTGTCTGAGATGACACCGAAAACAGAGGAGATCATCAGCGTCCTGAAATGATATCCTTCTCAGAATTTAATGCCCATCAGAATTTTATTATTCTGAGAACCCAGACGTCCTAAGACATCCAGACTTACTCTCCCATGGCCAAAAATGAAGGTGTCCACCATCAGGCATAGCTGCAACTGAAAACTGCTCTCTTCCCTGGAGACTCTGGAAACAAATCCAAAGGGCCAGCATCTCCAGGCCAAGAACCCAGATCTCCAGCTGCCCCAAGGACCAAGGTGGAGACCTGAAAGTCTCTAATCTCTAATCCTGCTCTTGTTTTCTAATATCTTGATGGCACTTCCAAAATGTAAGGCTGGAGAAACTGAGGCAAGATAGAGAGTAGAGATTTTTTAATATTTTATTTGAAAGGGAGAGATTTACTGGGACCAAATGGATCCATGGTTTGGTCCCAGGGCTGAATGAGACTGTCATCTTCAAGAATCCAGCCTCAAATATGGGGTACAAAGATTCTTTATAGGGTGACAGGAACAATAGCATAATGGGGAGAAGCATTGGAGATGGGGAGAGGCATCTGATATTCTGATGGGGAAAGGTATTGGATTTTTTAATAGATTGGGATGGGGAGAGGCATCTGATATTCTAAAATATAAGATCTTTAATCCTTATCAAATATTTTGATGATTAGGAGGGAGGAGTGGTTTTGCACCACCAAAAATGGTGGTTTTGACCAGAATAATTAGGAACTGAGGAGGAACAATTTAGGGAGACTGAGTCAGGATAATTAGGGAAACTGAGCCAGGACAATAAAAGGGAACTGTGGCACAACACTGACCAGCAAGATTTCAATGCCATAGTTGTTATAGCTCAGAGGTGCAGTATCAGGGGTACTGAAAAAAAGAGGACTTTGACTCTCTTATTTCTTAAAATCTATAAGCCAGGATTCTGAGAAGTTAGAGTTAATCTTTGGCTTATAGATTTTAAGAAATAAGAGAGTCAAAATTTTTGTAAGAATAAATATTTGCTGAGGACTGAACTCAGTCCTTATTTATTATAAAATAATAATAAAAAAACAACTATTTTATGAACACTAATAACATAGAAGATTGAGCACGTAAGACCTAAGTTCAAATTCTGCCTCAGACACTAGCTGTGTGAGCTAAGGCAAGTCATTTGACCTCTCTCTCAGTTTCATGTTCAGGATTCAAGCTGGAGCTTCTGAAGAAGATCAAAATGTGATCAGCTTAGTAAGTGATCTATATCATACTAAAATGTTTAATCAGATAAATGCAATAAGTATTAATTAAGTACTACATGCGTGCCAACTATTGTGTTCATCATTATAGAGGTTAGAAATGATAAAAATATGGCATAGAGAAAAAACATCAGGGAGAAATGACTTTTAATCCCAGCTCTATTACTTGCTGTCTATTAGTGCATCAATTCTCCTGATGCAAAATGAAGAAGTTAGATTAAATGAACCCTGAAATTCATTTCCATCTGAAGTGTCCTCCCAAGGACTGTGCCATTAATCTAGAAAACTGAAGGCATGATCTCTCCTTCAAAAATAAAATAAAGATTATCTGTTTGGTAATACCATCTGCCTCAAGAAAAAATGTTATATGAATCATAATAACTTTTAAAGACACTGAATATCTATAATTAGAACAACTTTGGAAGACAACTGCCATCATCAATATTCTCAGTTCTGGTGCCCAGCTAACATCTTTCTGATTTACCTCTGCCAAACCAATTGTCCCCTAGTCTCATTTCTAAACATGTGAAATAGAATAATGTCTTCAAAACCAAATTATTTGCCTTTTCCCCTTTTTCAATCATTTGTTTTTTCCCTTTATGTGTTTCTTTCTATTCTTCCCACTGATGAGATACAAATTATGAGGCTAGTGGTAGTGAAGAGATTAAGAATTGGGGAGGGGAATCCCCTCTGGTTGGTGCAGGTCCAGTGTGAAATAATTTGCAAACCCGAAAATCTAAGTGTCATAAAAAGGAAGTTTATTGTTCACTAAGAAGCTCTCTTAGTGGGAAAAACTCCTCATTAGGAATTTGGCAAAGGTGTATTAACAGACCCCTGCTTATATGGGTAAATGTTGTCCTGGGACTGGGAGCAATCTGGGCTAATCAATAGAGGACCATAAGACAGAGGTCTCCAATTGAATAAAATCACTTAACTGGGGGTTTCAAGGCTTTTCCTCAGAGTCTGGGAATTCCCTGAAGGGGATCCAGGCCACCCCCAAAAGATCTCAGTTTCAATGGAGAGTGATCTGACCAAGATCTCCAATTGAATGAAGCCACTTAACTTGGGAAGGGCTTGTCTGGGAAAGGTATGTTTTTCCCAGGGTTTGAGAGTAGCTGGGCCCGCCCAAGGTTACATCATTTTTCCCAAAAAGATCTCAGTTTACATTATTTTCCCCCCTCAAGCAATCTCCCCAAATTAATTTGTGGTAAAGGGGTGAAGGTCTCATTCTTCTGTAATTGCTTCAAGCTGACAAAAGGTGTAGAGCTGTCCCTAAGTTCACTGGGGGTCCAAGGCAGGAGGGGAAGTGTGAGATCTAAAAACAGCAGCAGTGTCATCTACAGGGTGTTGTGTGTCCCAGTCAATTATCCCATGATCTCCAGGCTGAAGGAGCAGTTAGAAGTTCATAGCTTGGAGCCTAAAGGAAACAAATCTCAGAAGCAGATTAAAAGTGGGGTATCATCCAGGGTGGAGATAATGACGTTTGGAAATGGGGCCTTTGCAAAAAATGCATCAGGTCCCATCTGTGGGCTGTCTTAAGGATGGTGATAGCCCACCCAACAATGCTGAACATCCCCACTGCCCACATTGCTCCCTAGCTGAAAAGCTGAGAAGGAGTTAACTAATGGCAGGGGCCATAGAATGACAATCAAGAAAAGAAGGAGAGAAAATGCTAGGAGCAAAAATTCTCATCTTAGAGTGAGAAAAAGTTAGGTAGAAGAGTGAGAGTGAGAGAAAGAAGGATGCAGACAATTTCACCCTTGTTTCTCCAGAGAGCTTACAGAGTACCCTGAAATACCTGAGAAGTAAAAATAAAAGCTGGACTATTTGTCTCTCTGCAAGGTGCTAGACAGGCTTAGCAAATGCCTTAATGCCTCCAGAACCTTCTCAGTCCTGCAAGGCTGCAAGGAAAACTTCTACCCAATTAGTGAAGGTGTTAACAAAACCGAAAGCAGTTTGAAGCCCCTTGCAAGGGGGCATTTACACAAAGTGTATTTGCCAATCTTCCCCTTCTCTGAACAAGTTTTTTTTTGGGGGGGTTGGCTAACAGCTCCCTCAAGATTTTCTTGGGCACAAACTGGGCAGGCCTAGCAGACCTATCTAATCATTTCTTCCACCTTATGACGAGTAAAAGTACGTTTCACAAGGGACTGAAGAGCATTTCTCCCCAGGTGTGTGGCCTGATGGAGACCAAAGATCAATTTTTAGATTCATCCCAACATTTTCAGTTATTGCATTTTAGTTTCCTTACTCTGTCATCCATATTAACAAGCCTTTCTCTCTGCAAAAAAAAAAGTGCATCTCATTGGTATCTGTAATAACAATGTTAAATTTGTTTTTAGAATATAATGTTGCAAACATTTTTTTCTCAAAGATTGAGCAGAGAGACCCATATTATTTCTGGCTGAGAATAGAACAGAGAGGACTAGATTGTTTCCATTTGAATGCAGAGGTGCAATACCGATGGTAGAGAAAGAAAAGATAACTGGAAAAGAAATTTTGTTTATTATGGACAATAGGAGAAAGAACTATGCTAATAAATGTTAGTATACTGTGGAACTGATATAAGTGATATTTGGGGAGGGATAGTGTAGAAATGATATCTTCATGGCACAGGGGAAAGATTGTGAATTATTGAATATAAAGTAACTAGGTGATATAGGAATAGAGAGCCAGGAGTCAGGAAGACTAGAATTGAAATCCTTCCTTCCTTCTTTCCTTTCTTCCTTCCTTCCTTTCTTCTTCTTTCCTTCCTTCTTCCCTCTCTCCTTCTATCCCTCATTCCCTTCTTCCCTCCTTCCCTCTTTTTCCTTCTCTTCTTCCCTCCTTCCCTCCCTTTTATTCTTTCTTCTCTTCTTCCTTTTCTTTCTTTTTTCTTCCCTCCTTCCTTTTCTTTCTTTCTTTCTTTCTTTCTTTCTTTCTCCCCTCTTTCCCTTTCTTGTAATGGGCTGAGGTTTGATTTGATGCACTGAGGTCCCAAGTTCGTGAGGCTAAATAGTAATTGGGCTATACTCTATTAATATACATGATTGGATAAAGAATGGTCCCTGTCCACTCTCCGTGCAAGTCCTGATGTGTTGTATAGGAAATGACAATTTTGGTGGGTGGAGGCAGAGGGAGACAGGAAGAGAAGCTGGGAGAGATTGGGCCTGGGTTCCTTTCTCCTAGCTGCTGGTCGTGTGGCTGCTGGTCTAGCTAGCTTCTTGACTCAGCTGCACACATTGCTATGGCCGATTCTCTTCCACCTCTGATCTTTCTTCACTGAGAATAAAGACTGACGATTTTCCCCTAACCTAAATTCCTGACTCCTGCTGATTTAAAAATACACGGTCTTCACATTTGGCGCCCAACGGTGGGAACCAAGGACTGAAGAAGTCTCCGGTGACCAGGAACTTGGGTGAGTATTGTTAATAGACAAACAGGGAACTTATTTTCTTAAAAACTAAACCAGTAATCTTTTTTTTTGCTAAAATGGGACAAATGCTAGCTAAAGACTCTCCATTCCCCGCCCCCACCCCCTTCAACCCCTTCAACCCCACCCACTAGTGATGCTATAGAAAGCATGCTTAAGCTGATAGAAGGACAAGGGCTACTTATAACTTGGGAACAGGTAGCTAGACTTGTGGGTACATTAAACCACATCTCCCCTTGGTTTGTAGAGCAGGAGCAGATCTCTCAAGATAACTGGTCCCTGGTTGGACAACAGATGTCCACGTATTACAGAGAAAACGGTCCTCATTCAATTTCCATCGAGGCATTTTATTTATACAATATAAGTCAATTAGCACTAAGAAACCCTATCCCTAGAAGAAAGAAAAAACCCGCTGCTCCTTCTCGGAGTAGTCATGATATTAAGGAGAAAGACAATGAAGAGAATAATGACCATATCCCCACAGGGCATGGAGACTTAAGTGAGCAAGGGTGTAGTGACTTTCCACCTCAGGAGGCAGCTTCATCCCCACCTCAGGAGCAAGTGATTGACTCTCCTCCATCAACTCCACCCTCCAGGATGGAGGGAGGAGGGGCAGTGGGGGGACAGTGACAGCACCAGCCCCTCCCCACCAGTATCCAAATATGAGTAGATTACAAGAGGGCTTAATGAAGGCCAAAGAAAAGGGCGTGGACGTCAGGGAGCTCCAGCCACATATCTTTCCTGTAATTTCCCAGTTTAATGCCTCCAGTCAAGAAAGTCGAAGATACACCCCTTTTAACGTAGAAATCATCAAAGACCTGAAAAAGGCTTGCACTCTTTATGGGGCTACATCAGCTTATGTTAAGATGCTATTACAGAATTTGGCTTTTGAAATCTTGACTCCTAATGACTGGAAATCTATAGCAAGAGTATGCCTAGAACCTGTGGCTTTCTGAATATAGTGAGCTCTGTAGGATACAAGCCCAAAAAAATAGTCAAAATGCTGTTCATGCTGCGATCACCTATGACCTACTAACAGGTATAGGTCCCTATGCAGACGTCACAGCACAGATTAATTATTCAGTAGCAGCATATGAGCAATTTGCTGCTAATGCTATCAAAGCATGGACTTTGATTCACAATAAAAATGATAAAGGTGAGGCCTTCACAAAAATAACAAGGGCCAGATGAACCATTTGCTGACTTTGTGGGACGTTTGCAGACTGCTATCATAAGAACTAATGGGGAAAATTCATCAACAGATGTTTTAATAAGGCAACTTGCTAAGGAAAATGCTAATGAGGTGTGCAGAAGGATTATACTAGGATCAGCAAGGATGCTCCTTTAGAGGAGTTCATAAGACGCTGTGCACAGTGGGCACAAATGCCTTTTATAGCCACACTATGATGCAGACTTCCCAAGATCCCAACATGGGTAGGCAGGGTCCCTTCTGGCAAGGGACTTCTAGAGAGACACGTCAATGCTTTCAGTGTGGTAAAGTAGGGCATCTGAAAGCTCAATATTGGTATAGAGGCAGAGTGAGAAAGCAGGGTGGGAGAACAAGACCCAGTACCCCAAATCCAAAATGCAACAGAGGCTTCCATTGGGCCTCAGAATGTAGACAGGTTCAGGGAAACGGGATGAGGGGCCCAGCCCCAGGGCCCCAGGCAAAAAACACTTGGGGCATGATGGCAGCCAATGGTGCACCCAAAGAGTGCCTAGACGGCCAATACCCCAATATGACCAATCAGCCAGGAAGCCATATGATGGGAGAAAGGGATTACACAATCAATCAGCCAGGAAGCAACCTGATGGGAGAAAGGGATTACAATTAGGGAGAATAGAGTTGTATGCAGCTGAGACAACTGAGATACCCCCTGGAGAGGTGAAATCTGTTCCTATGGATCCCTTGCCTCCAGGCACAGTAGGCTTGACCATTTTACCTCCTGAGAGTATGTACAAAACAGTGGCCATCCACACACTGATGTGGGAAACTGGGGAATGTGTAGATAATATCCCAGTCACCAATACAGGCAGACAATGTGTGACTTATCACCCAGGAGAAATAGTAGCATCAGGTTTACTCATACAGAATCCTAATAAGCAGCTTGGTGATAGTCACCCAGATTCCGATTTCAGATCACAAAATCCAGCAATATATTGGACAGCAGCTGTAACAACTGACCGACCTATGCTCACGATCTATATAAATGGCCTTCCATTGGAAGGATTGGTAGACACTGGTGCAGATCGGACAGTCATTAGAGGTGCCAGTTGGCCCAGTCACTGGCCAAAGATTAAAGCAGACACCTACATGTCTGGTGTAGGAGGATCAATAGCAGCTGAAGTTAGTGCTGCCCCTATGAGATGGACTTTTGAAGGCAAAACAGGAGTTTTTACTCCTTTTATAGTAGAAAAAATCCCCATCAATCTGTGGGGAAGAGACATTTTACAGCAATTAGGGTTAAAAATGAGTACTTCGGTTTTTAAGCAGGGCTGCTGTTGAAGGCCTGCCAACACTCTCACCTGTTCCTATCCAATGGAAAACTGATACACCAGTGTGGATAGAACAGTGGCCCTTAAGTAACGATAAAATTCAGGCCTTATTAGATATAGTACAGGAGCAGCTTGACCAAGGACACTTAAAACCTTCTCTAAGTCCTTGGAATTCCCCAGTGTTTGTTGTAAAAAAGAAATCTGGAAAATGGAGGATGTTAATGGACTTAAGAAAAGTGAATGAACAGATGGAAACTATGGGAACTCTTCAGCCTGGAGTTCCATCTCCTACTCAGTTGCCTAGAGAATGGCCTCTTTGGGTCATAGATATTAAGGATTGTTTCTATTCTATCTCTCTGGATAAGGAGGATATGAAAAGATTTGCCTTTCTTATAAAAGATATGAATGGACAGTTTTGCCACAGGGAATGAAAAACAGCCCTACTATGTGTCAAATGTATGCTTGTTGTTTGCTCTCAGTAAGAAAAGCATTCCTAAAAGTTATGCTATTACATTACATGGATGACATATTGGGATGTGTACCTGAGGAACAAATGTTAGAAGCATGTCTACAAAAGACCATAGAAACACTAAGGAATTACAAATTATACATAGCACCAGAAAAAATTCAAAGACATGCTCCTTTTCAATATTTAAGATATGAAGTATATCCTAAGGTGCTTACAGTTCAAAAACTGTCCATAAGAACAGAGAAGCTAAACACATTGAATGATTTTCAGAAATTGATAGGACATATCCAATGGATGCGACAAGTGTTAAGTTTGACTACCTATCAGTTACAATCATTATATGACATTTTAAGGGGAGACAGTGCTTTAAATTCACCATGCCAGCTTACAAAAGAAGCTCAAGAGGCTTTGAGAGAAGTTGAACTGGCTTTATCCAATGTGTTGAAAGAGTCACCAAAACCCTTGAGATATCAGTTTTTGCCACACAAGAGGCACCCACAGCAGTCCTTCATCAAGGAGACAGTGTGATAGAGTGGGTGAACCTCCCAGCACAACCAGAACAAAACCTTACACCCTACCCAGTGCTTGTGGCTAGAATTTTATTAAAGGCAACTAAGCGAGCAGTACAATTATCTGGGACAAGACCTGACAAAATATATACCTTTTATACCAATACACAAATTAATGTGTGTTGTGAGACCATCCCAGAGTGGCAAATTTTATTAGCCATGGCTCCAAATTTTATACATGGGTCTCCATTAAAGATAACTAGACTATTACATAATTGGCAATGGATTCTTGAAGAAAAAGTTTCTAAAGTTCCTCTTAAAGGACCAACTATCTTCACGGATGCATCCAAACATAATATTTGTGCTGTGTACTCTCATGATCTAACTATAAAGAAAGTAGTCAGAACTCCTTTTCAATCCACTCAGCAGAATGAATTGTACGCAATCATTCTAGCTCTTACTTATTATCCAGGAGACATAAATATAATATCTGATTCGGCCTATTCAATAGGTGTGGTACAAAGAATTGTCACAGCCCAAATAAAATTTGTAGCCTCTAATGTATATCAGCTCTTTAAGAAACTTCAAGAGCAAGTGAGAAAGCATCCAGGTAAGATCTATATATTACATGTCCATTCTCATAGTGGACTTCCAGGTCCCATATTTGATGGCAATTCAAAGGCAGATAGCCTTCTAACTATGTTGGTCAATACCCCTTTATTCCAGGAAGCCCAGGCATCTCATTCTAAATATCATCAGGCTGCTCGAGCTTTACATTTACAATTTGGAATAACAAGAGGGGAAGCTAGGAGCATAGTAAAAGCCTGTACGGCTTGCCTTCCTTTCCACACTCCTACACTGCCTCCAGGGAAGAACCCTCGTGGTTTGAGACCCAATGAAATCTGGCAAATGGATGTGACCCATTATAAATCTTTGGTCGTCTGTCTTTCATCCATGTTGTGTAGACACCTTTTCGGATCTCACTTTTGCAATACCAGCAGCAAAAGAGAACAGCCCGAGTGGTCACTGAATTCCTCATACAAGCATTTGCCATTATGGGTGTGCCACAAGCAATAAAAACAGACAATGGTCGTGCTTATACTTCGAAACATTTTGCACACTTTTGTGCACAGTATAAGATTTTACACACCACGGACATACCTTTTAATCCTCAAGGACAGGCGATAGTGGAGAGGAGAAACAGAGATATTAAGACATTCCTCCAAAAACAAAAGAAAGGGGGAGCCACAGGTAACCCTAGAGAACTTCTAAATCTAGCTCTTTATACTATTAACTTCTTGATTTTTGACAAAGATGCACTGGCTCCGGCAGACAGGTTTTATAACCCACCAGAAGGTCAGTGTCCAGTGCGAGCAGCTCCACTATCTTTAGATAATCGCCAGGTGTTGTGGAGAGACCCAGAAAGTGGTGAATGGAAAGGACCAGATAGGCTAACTGCTTTGGGGAGAGGGTTTGCTTGTATCTCTACAGGTGGAGAAGGAATCAGATGGGTGCCAATGAGCCATATTCGCCTTGTCCATCGCAGAGAGACGGAGCAGACCCTTGAAACAAAGGAGAAAACCCAAGAAATATCGGGTGGTTCTGTTGCTGATTGGGCCTACCATTGAAAGAGCGTGGCAGTTAATGGCGTTTGACTCATGGACATCAAAGATTGTTGGACTTCAAAACCCTCAGGAATCATTGGATTCTCTGAGACATGATAAGATTGTTGTAGGATTCTTGAAAACCCTCAGGAATCATTGACTTCTCTGAGACATAGGACTTGAAAACCTCTAGGAATCATTGCATTCTCTGAGACATGATAAGATTGTTGTAGGACTTGAAAACCCTCAGGAATCATTGGATTCTCTGAGACATAGGACTTGAAAACCCTCAGGAATCATTGCATTCTCTGAGACATGATAAGATTGTTGTAGGACTTGAAAACCCTCAGGAATCATTGGATTCTCTGAGACATAGGACTTGAAAACCCTCAGGAATCATTGCATTCTCTGAGACATGATAAGATTGTTGTAGGACTTGAAAACCCTCAGGAATCATTGGATTCTCTGAGACATAGGACTTGAAAACTCTCAGCAATCATTGGATTCTCTGAGAAATGATAAGACTGTTACAGGACTTCAAAATCTGCTGGAATCATTAACTTTTGCAGGACTTCAAAAACTCAGGGGTATCATTGGATTCCCTGACATGTGAAGCAATGGACAATAGATTGGTCTTGGACTATCTCTTGGCTGCTGAAGAAGGTGTATGTGTGACTGTTGTTTACATGTCTTTCTTCTAGGACTTCTGGAAATCTTTTACAATACCATGTTAATTAATATTATTTGTTATATCACTACTTGCATGTACAATTCATGTTTGTTACACCACATCGAGCCTGCACTGACTGAGGGGAGGGTCATCCCTAATAGCCTCTGCGTTATTGCTATGTGCTTGTGTAATACCTCCCATGCTGATGGGTTTGTGCATAATAAGACCCTTCAGCCCAGAAACCCGCTAGCAACCCCCATTTCCCTTTGGTGCTTTTCATCTCCCTTCCTGAGATGTCAGGGAGGGTGTGATCATCTCCTTTTTAGTGCTTTCACCGCCTTTCCTGAGAAGTCAGGGAGGCTGTGATCACCTCCTTTTCGGTGCTATCACCTCCCCTTGGGGGCTCTGACGTCCCAGAGGAGTCAGGGATGGCATGACCACCTGTGTTCTAAAATAAAAGAAAGCGGGAGATATAATGGGCTGAGGTTTGAAGTGATGCACTGAGGTCCCAAGTTCGTGAGGCTAAATAGTAATTGGGCTATACTCTATTAATATACATGATTGGATAAAGAATGGTCCATGCCCACTCTCCGTGCAAGTCCTGATGTGTTGTATAGGAAATGACAATTTTGGTGGGTGGAGGCAGAGGGAGACAGGAAGAGAAGCTGGGAGAGATTGGGCCTGGGTTCCTTTCTCCTAGCTCGTGTGGCTGCTGATCCAGCTAGCTTCTTGACTCAGCTGCCAATTCTCTTCCACCTCTGATCTTTCTTCACTAAGAATAAAGACTGATGATTTTCCACTAACCTGAATTCCTGACTCCTGCTGATTTAAAAATACACGGTCTTCACACTTTCTTTTTTCTTTCCTTCTTCCTTTTCTTTCTTTTTTATTCCCTCCTTTCATTTCTTTCTTCCCTTTCTTCCTTCCTTCTTCCCTCCCTCCCTTTCTTTCTTTCTTTCTTTCCTTCTTTCCTTTCTTTCTCTACTTCCTTCCATCCTACCATCTTTCCTTATTGGAATACAAATTCCTTGAAAGTAGGATTTGTTTCATTTTTTGCATTTTATACCTGGCACCTAGTAGATACTTAATAAATACTTGTTGATTGATTGACACAAGATTTGAGTCTCCAGAACCTCTGGGCAGAGTCAGTCATCTAAGTACTTTAATTCTTTCCTACTCAGAAAAGAAACTAGACTAGGGTTACATGTGTACAATGGATATATTCTACATAATATTCCTCACTCAGATACATCCTGAAAAATCAATATTCTTGTGTTGTTCATGATCATTTTGATCATTGTGGAGACAAGTGCTGGGATACTGACAATAAACAAAAACAAAAATCACATTAAAGTGTCCCATTTTATTCTTTATTGCCCAGAGATAAAGGAGAAACAAAGGATCAATTGCTTCTCCACTTACATACTATAATTAATATAGATGATCACTGCTTCTGATTAGTCCAGTTACACTTGGTAGAGCTCAAATTAAATCATTCAATCACAGTCAAAAATGCCATTTCCCTTTCTTAAGAAAAAAGAATTCACAGTTTAATTGTTAAGGCAATTGCTGCTGCTCATAATTGTTGATATGACTCATAAGACTTATTGATAAGTATACTTTCTTTAAATAGCACTGGCAAGTAAACCAGATCAGAAAAAGTAATATTTTCTTACTATAGTTGCTGTTCTTGCTCATAGGAATATTCATGTTTGGTGTGCAAATTAAATGACAGTATTTGGTTCCTTCTTGGTTAAGGTACTGCTCCAAGAAATTCCAGCATTAACAATAATATATCTGAGATTGCCTTTTTCTAACCCTGTTTGAGAAAGACGAGAGAAAAGAAGAACAAGAAAGATAATTGCTCAGGAGAAGGTTACAGTTACAGAGAATACTGGGTGGTATTTTCTATGACTCACCACAATCTTTCACCAGGAAACACAAGGGCTAAGTGATTTACTTACAAGAAGTAGAATCAAGACTTTCTGCATCCATGACTGATCATCACTCTTTCTATTAGAACAGTGAAGGATGTGTGTATGGAGATGAGAGAGTGGCTTTAGCAATAGTGCGGTATAGTAGAAAGTTTAGAATTCAGAAATAGAAATTTTGACTGTCTTTTATACATTGTGTGACTGGAGAAATTATTTAATTTCTCAGGACTTCAATTTCTTCCTTAATCACTCACTCAGTCATCCTATCAATTTAGGAGACATCAAAAGTAAAGTAGCTAAAGGCCTCTAGAAGCTAATCAGTTAAGTCAACAAGCATTTACAAAATACCCACTAAGTATTAGGTACACTGCTAAGCATTGGAGATACAAAAAAGTCCTCCCCCGACCCCCAAAAAAACAGTCTCTGCTCTCAAGGAGTTTACAGCTAGGAATAAAGGAGAAAACATGTAAATAACTATGTACAAGCAAGGAAAAATACAGGATAAATTGGAGATGATTAACAGAGGGAAGGCTAGCATTAAAGGAAATTAGGAAAACTTCTTATAGAAATTGGGATTTTTAACTAGGGCTCAAAGGAAACCAGGGAAGCTAAAAGACAGAGATGATGAGGTCAGTAAAAATGCCTGGAGATGGGAGGAGATACAGTGTCTTCTTTGATGAACAGCAACAAGACCAGTGTCTTTTGGTTGCAAAATATATGGAAAAGAGTAGGGTTTTAAAAGGTTAGAAAAGTAGAATGAGGCAAGTTATTCTTAATTTTCAATTTCAAATTTCAAACAAAATGCTTTTATTCAATTCTGAAGGTGAAAGGGAGTCAATGGAGTTTGTTAAATAGGGAAGTGACATGGTCAGATCCCTGCTTTAAGAAGATTAAATTGACAGCTAATGGAAAAATGTAATGGGATGGGCAGAAAGACCAGCTGAAAGGTCATTACAATATTGCACATTTGAGGTAATGAGGACCTGTACCAGAGACAGTATCTGAAGAGAGATGTTACATTTTTATGGGGGATGTTACAAGAGGATTAATAATCAATAAGCCTAGAAAGATAAAGTGGAGATAGCTTGTGAAGAACTTTAAATGCCAAACAAAGGAATTTATAGTTGATCCTGGAGGAAATAGTCAAAATTCCCTATTTATGGGAATTTATGTAGCAGGAGGATGTTTCAGTAAAATTATACCAGTATCTGTGAAAAAGATGGAGATGTAAAGCCAGAATATCAAATTAAATTCAATCCATTATTACAAATGAGAGCTGAAAAGGACCTAATTTAGAGTGGCAGCTCTGTAAAGAAAAGGAGACACATGCAAAGGATGTTATAGAGGTAAAAATGCTAAGATTTGGCATCTGCTTGGATGACTGAGAGAAAGGAGTCAAGGATGATTCTAGGCTGAAAACTTGAATGAATCAAAGAATGATGATTTTTTTAAAAGATAGAAAAAAGTTGAGAAAAAAAAGGTTTGGCAGAAAAAGATAATGAATTCTGTTTTGGATATGTTGACTTTAATTTGCCTTTGGGCTATCCAGTACAAAATGTTCACTAGGCATTGGTGAGATAAGACTGGAGTTCATGAGAAGGATGAGGGTTGCATATACAAATTTGGGGGTATGCATAAGAAATGATCATTAAACTCTTAAGAACTGATAAGATCACCAAGAGTGAGAGAGTTTAAGAAAAGAGAAAAGGACTCTAAACAGAATTTTGGGATAAACCTCACAATCAATGAGGCATGGATTTTTAACTAGCAAAGGAGATTGAGTGCCATGGTCAAACAACAGAGCTAAGAAAGAGCAGGATTATGAAAATCACTATCCAAGAAAGACTGGTAGTGAACAATGTCAAATGTTACAGAAAAGAAGAGACTGAGTTAAATATCCTCTGAAATCTCTCCTAGACTCTAATCTTTTGTGATTCTGCAAATACAATTTCTACAATAAACTACAATACTTCTTCAGAATTTCTGTTCTTAATATAGAAGTTGCATTGGTGAAGCATATCAGTCATATCTCCCAAATACAGCCAATTGTGGATTGGCTTCATTTGTTTGGCAAAGGCAAAACAGTATAAGCCTGTAGCAAAGTCTCCATGAATGACCAAAATATTAAATGGAGAAAGATTTTTTTTTTAAAAAAAGGATTGAATTTTAAAAAATTCTTGTTTTCAAATGTCTACAGCTTTTCAATGCAACTGATTTTTTAAACAATCTTTTTTAAAAAGCTTTTTATTTTCAAAACATATGCATGGATAATTTTTCAATATTGACCCTTGCATAGCCTTGTGTTTCAGATTTTTCTCTCCCTCCCTCCACCCCTTCCCTAGATGGCAAGCAATCCAATATATGTTATACATTCTAAAATATATGTTAAATCCAATATGTTTAAACATATTTATACAATTCTCTTGTTGCACAAGAAAAATTAGATCAAAAAGGGGAAAGAATGAGTAAGAAAACAAAATGCAAGTGAACAACATCAAAAAGAGTGAGAAGGTTATGTTGTGATCTGACATTCAGTTCCCACAGTTCTCTCTCTGGATGTAGATAGCTTTCTTCATCACAAGATCATTGGAACCCACATCGATCATCTCATTATTAGAAATTCACATTCATCAGAATTATATTGATTTTGCTGGTTAACAATCTCTTAAAGATAAATTTGGTCATTAAAAAATGTGTTTATAGAATGTTTTTCTTGGGGAAGTATGTCATGCTTTCTATATAATCTCTATAATAGTGTATTAAGATGAGAAAGAGTTTTTATTAACACTATATTTCTGATATAATGTTAGGACTCAAAGAAGATCCCCAAAATGTTGGGGTCTCAGCCAGTGTTGTGAAGTATCTCAAAAGAATTTGCAGGCTCACATACATCTCCAAGTCAAGGGGTAAACTTTATTATAATTGTAATGCCAATTAAAGAGGGCTAAATTCCAAAAGAAGTTAGCAAAGAACCAGGAGCAAGAAGATAATTTTATAGGGAAAAGTTAGAAAAAAGCATATCATGGTGATATGCTAATTTTATACCTTAGAGGAGGAGTTGAGGAGTACTCTGTTTCTGATTCTGTGCAGAGTGCAGTCCCCATAGTTCCCTGGGCAGGGCTGGGAGGGAGGTACCTTCCAGGAAAGAAGTAGCCAGTTATTGAGGAAAAAAATAAGGACACTTGAGTACAATCAACAGATCACTTAGACCTAGCTAGCGTCTACACTTGGTCAACATCATCCTAGACATGAAAAAGTAGAATTTCTTAGGGTTACTAAAATGAAGCAATTTGTAGTTAAAAAGGCACAGAAGAGAAATGAGAAATGTATTACTTAATTTCAAAACAAAAAGACTTGAGCTAAGCTCAAGTTGGGTGTCACCTTTGAACTTTGATTTTCCCAGCTCAGGTCGATATGCTCTAACCACTGTGTTAATCAAGATTCTAAGTCATTCCCATCTTACAAAACAAAAACAAAACAAAACAAAACTCACCTTCATTTGACTATGACATTCCTTTGGCTATAATCCTATAACCTTTATCCTATTCACAGTCAAACTCCTAAAAATTCACCTATCCTGATTGGCTACAATCAATGATTCTCAATATCTCTTCTCTGGATTATGCAATAACCCCCAAATTGGTCTCTTTGCTTCAATCTCTTTAATCTATAATTCACACAACTGCCAAAATGATATTTCTAAAACATGGATTTGACCTTACTATTCAATAATCTTCAAGGAAGACAAAAATAGTTCCACATCCCCCAGAAACTCAAGCTTTACTAAAAAGGAGCAACATGACAATATCTATGTACATATAAAACATTTTGAAGGTAATCTCAGAAGGAGAATATTAGCAGGGGATGGGGAAGTTGTGGTAAATTGAGAAAAGTTTCTTGCAGAAAGTAGGCTCTGCTCTTAAAAGTCAGGGAAGCTATTAAATGGAGATGAGCAAGAGGAATTGTTCAAATATTGGGAAAAGCCAGTGAAAAAGTATCATTGGGAAGTGGGGTGTCTGTAAGAGGAAGAGTGTTGCTCGATCAGATGCAGGAAGGAATAAAGAGTAAGAAGATTGGAAAGGTAGGAAGGAGCCAGGTTGTAAAGGGCTTAAGAGCCAGGTGGCAAAGGGCTTAAAAAGTCAAGGACTGGCTTTTATATTTGATCCTGCACATAAAAGGGAACCATTGCAATTTAATGAATAGGAGAGTAACATGATCAGATATGCATTTTAGGAAGAACACTTTGGTAACTGAATAAAGGGAAGTACTAGGAAGACCTGATTCAGACAATATCAAGTCAGTTTTTACAATAACAGAACAAGGTATACGGTATCAATCACGCCTCAGTACCACCCATCATGAACATTATTCATGACCAAAGGTTATACTGAGATAAAACTGCCACACTCCCTATGCCTTCTCTCTGGCTCTGAGATACCTAGAAACAATTTAACTTCAGCTTTGTCCCCTTGTGACTGATGTACCTTTTTTCTTAGTAGTCTAAGGGTTGGTATGAATTATCTAATCAGGCAGTAGCTCTTTCCTCATCCTACTAACTTCTCCCATTCATTACATTCCTGACTGTGTGCCTCATTAATAGTAATCATCATTATGATCATTATAGATAACATTTATGTAAGTACTTACTATATGCCAGGCATTATATTTGAATACAATATTCAAACAATTCTTAAGATTTTTACCCAGAATAAATCTAACATGTGCAAGGCAAAAGTAAAATTATTTCAAAATTATAATACCTCTTTAAAATACTTTTTAAAAAGTTCCCAAAACTCTTCATCAAATGTTGCAAACAATCACCAAGTTTAGCCTTCTTAAACTTTCTGTTCTCTAATTCCATGAAAGCAAACTTGCTAATAATGATTTTTTTTCTTCTGCTGGGAAATTTTTTTTCTTTTTAGAAGTATGCCTAGTTTTCCCACAGATCCAACAGATCAGAGAGCCCCTGTGTTCGACTATTTATTTCTCTTACTCTATTTTTATTCCTCCCTTCCAATATCTGCAGTTTCTTGTTTCCAATCTTAACACACATACCAATTGAAGTTATTTTAAAATTGACCATACTTTAGTTTGTGAAATTTCCTAAAATTTACCTAGATATTCCATTAAAACTTCTTTTCTTTAGTAAGCCAGGAAAGAGTTAAACACCAATCCTTGCTTTACCTTGAACATTTTTTTCTCTGGCAGGAATACACAAGTCTGAGTTATCGGTAACAGGGCTCCTTTTCTCAAAACTTTCTATTTATGTTTTTTTTTATTTTTTCCTTTTTCTTGAGAATCCCAAAACTAGTTCCCAAATTACATTCTGAAGCACTCTGAAAGAATTACTACTCTGAATGAATTCCATCTTCCAACAATTCAGGCTGATATTTTTCTAAGCCTGTAACACAGAGGCTGAATTCTTATCTCTTACGAGTTTGCTAACTTTTAACACAGAACAAAAGCAATGCAAAGCAGACATACACACACAGACAAATCCAAAACTCTAGTTTCACCTTTTACATACAGATTTAAGTCTGATATATTAAAATAGTCCTGGGATATACATCCTTCCAGTTTTCTTCCCTTTTGTATCTGGGAAGTTTATTCCAGTCTTGAATTCCCTAGCTAACGTCCTGATACAAATTCTTGGACTGCTTCTATCCCATTTTACACCTTGGACCCAGTCCAGGTGTTTGGCGTGAGACCCTTTGTTACCCTCATGCCCAACCCCCTTCCCCCCCCCCCCCAGCCACTTGAGAGCTTCCTCAGGAAGGTCCTTCATCACTGGGGTCAACAGCAGTCCACATCAAAAGCAAATTGAGAAGGGCTAATCCCTCGGGGTCTTCCACAACCCAGGCAGACCCCCAGACCCCCAAGAGCATTACCTTGAGTTTACACGTGTACATATCTTTCAGGTTACGATGCCGGCCATCAGGACTCTACTTCCTTCAGTCTTCAATTCTGCTTTCCACTGAGTATCTCTGCCTCAGGTCGTTGTCTAAGAGGAGAGGGAGGCTGCTCACTCAGAGCCAGAGACCATGGAGAAAACTGCTCCGTGGGCACCTGTCCCTGTTCAGAGTGCACACAGCCCTCTTCCCCCAAAACTCCATCTCTGATGAGCCCCCAACTGTGAGAGATGTAGAAGACCCTTACCCAAAATTACTACTCAGAGATCACTCAATAGAAGGCAGAAAAGTTGTTTATTGAAAACCTTCAGAGGATAAGCCATCTCATCACAAGATAAGAAAGAGAAAGCTCGTGGAAGGAGGGCTAAAGAAGTAGTAAATATACATAGCTTTTATACAAGAGATTATATCACAAGTAAGAGAGCATTGAGAAGGGGAGGGGGAGGCATCTAATTGGTTGTTGCTATTCGAAGAGATTGGAAGGGAAGATTTCTGTTTCCTTGAAATCTCCTGATTTCTAGGAAACAGAAAATCAGGCCTTCAGACTTAAGCAGACAGTGGTCCAGCTAATAGGCTGAATATCAATAAATGTCAAATACTGATAAATGTCATCAGCTCAGGTTAAGTAAATATGTTTAAAGCTGGGCAAGGCTCAAGTAAATATGGGCTTGCACATATTATACAAGTCATAGGGGAAACACAGAAATAATGAAAATAAAATACAGAAAAAGAATTCATACATTCTTGTAAGTTTTTCACCTTATCTCTCTCTATTCCCTACAACTGTTAGTAAGTTAGAATCACAAACTGAACCTGGGTCTTTTGACTCCATACTACTTTTTGATACTAATTTTCTGTTATTCTCCTGTAGACAGATAATTTTATCAGATAGAAATCTAATCCTACTGGAAATTCTCTCACTGGAAAGTTAAAGATCACTTGTAGATTCTGAAAAATAATTTGGAATCATGGGAGAAAAGTAACTAAAGTGTTTGATTTGTGTATATAAAGCAGCATATACTGAGCATACTCTACAAAATTTTTTTTTAAAACCAACAAACCAACAGAAGGAAATCAGAAAGAAAACATACATAATAGCAAAATATTCACAGGGGCATTTTTGTGGTTATATTTGGAACTGGAAATAAAATGTGTACCTATTGACTAGAGAAACAATATATAAAATATGTCAGCTGAAGATAATGGTTTATTACAACCTCATAAGAAACAATGAATATGAAGAATTTAAAGGAAAATGATAAGACATGTATGAACTGATGCATAGTGACAGAACCAAAAAAGTAATATACACAAATGTTATAATTATTTAAATAAAAAAATAAAATGAAACTGAATCCTCTGTGATTATAATATCTTGCTAAATACCCATGTTTCCCAAAGAAATAAGGAAAACACATAGGGAAAGGAAAGACAATGGATTTGAGATGTTTTATATGCAATTAGACCATTTGTTTTGAGTTATTTTGTTTTGCTTAACTATTTTTTTCTGTTATAAGAGAATTATCCCTGGAGGAGTGAAGAGAAAGGAGAATGGTTTATCTGGAAATAACTGGGAAGTAGAAAGAGACAACTGACAAAAAAGGTAATAAGGGAGTGCTTTCCTTTAAAGAAAAGTGATTAGAACTCAATCAACTTGGTCAAAAGATGACACTTTGGCTTCTAATTGTAGAGATAAAATTGAAGTCATGTTGTGCTATAATTACATCTGGTGCCATGGAAAGAAACTGCAGTTGCTTGTAGTCTCCTGCCTTCTTTCTATGGCAACCTTAGGCAATACAACAACTTACACAGAAACATGTCCCTGTTTAACAAAGAAACTTGTCAGGCATAGACTTCAGTCTAAATCGTTTCTAAGTGACATTGTAGAATCAGTATTATAGAAGTGGTATCTAGTCAGTATAGAGCAATATATAACCTATGCAGCTAGTAGTCAGTGTTTCATTTGCATTAGAATACTATCCCAAGGGGCTAGCTAAGGGAAGGAAAGGATAGAGCACCAGCCCTGAAGTCAGGAGGACCTGAGTTCAAATCTGGTCTCAGACACTTAATACTTCTGAGCTGTGTAATCCTGGGAAAGTCACTTAACCACACTTACCTCAGCAAAAAGAAAAGGAAAAAAAAAAAGAATACTAACCTAGGAAGCATAATTTAATTTCATAGAATTAGACTTAGAAGGACATCAGACATCTTAATCACCTAATTAAACCTATACCTGATCTGGAAGGGACCTCAAACTAATCAAACTCATACCTGGAATCCTTTCTACAAAATCCACAAATGATCATCTTATCTTCCTCCAAGTTTACAGGGAAGAGTGGGAGGTAAAGTTCAGTATCTTCTCAAGCAGCCACTTTGAGACAGTTAATTTTTAAGAATATAATTTTTCCTTATTCTCAAGGCAAATTATCTGACTGTCTGCAATTTTCCCTTTTGGCATACACTGTTTCCTATACAATTAGTGCTTCTTCCATTATTTGGTAGGTATAGTATATATAGTATATGGATGGGATTGATGTAGGCACCAAATGAAGAGATTGAGGACAGTAATTGGCACCAAGTGTTGGCATTTGATAATAATTCATATGCTACGAATTCACAATGGATTTTCTCTTTGGCAAAAGGTAGATTTATTTCTAAGAAGAGGTTACAGACAAAATGAGGAATTTTGTCTAGCATTATGGTAGCCATATGGTACCAAATGGTAAATAAGAACACTAGGAATGTTAAATACAAAATAGATTTGGGAGAACAAATAACAATTAACAATGGAAAAAACAAGTTCCCTTCATCAGGAGAAAAGGAATATGACATGATATAGAAATATGTTATTTACTGGCAGGCTAAATTCATAGAGGAGTTTAGCATTCTAAAAGAGTTAGCTATAACAAGAAAAAAGACACCATGAGGCATGGGGGCAGGCTGAAGAGAAAGACTTCATGAGGCAGAACACCATGGTGGGCTAACTCAAAAGGGATTCATGGGCCAAGGACAGATTTATAGGGAAAATATAAACTCAGAAGTTTGATATCTGATTGGATACAGTAAGGTGGGGTTACCTAAGACCACCACAGGGGTGGGACTATAAGGTTAACCTGATTTCCATCAGTGACCTTCTCTGCTTGTCTCAGGTAGTATTCTTATCAGTACTTCAGCCTTTCTTTGCCAACCCCACCTAGTGACCCAGATCCTCATCATATGAAGTCAGTGTTTTCCTTCCCCCTTCCATTTTCAGTTAATTTAAAGGTTTTGATCATATTTTCAAATATTCTAGGCAAATATATTTTTGCCAGACTTCATTCAGTGTGTTCAAAAGCTCATCATTCCTATCTTTTGTGGTATGGTTTGGAACTTGAAACCTTTTTCATAGGATTAGAAAAAAATTGTATCATAGTCTGAGGAATTAACTGAGTAAAGATGCTCTCATATAACCTTAAACTATACTTTAACTGTGACTTGAGACATTATAATAACAAATAGAGCTATAGTTAAAAGTTGCAGGTGATTGCCCTCTTCTGTTTTCCCACCACTTTTTAATTAGCATTCAAGTACTTCTTATAAAGGTGATGATGGCTTTGAATTATATCTGATTGTATATCAGTTCCCTAGGGAAACTTAAATTAAGTTTATTATTATTGACACGTATTCTTTTATTTCTGTATTAGATTTCTACAATTAGAATGTAAGCCTAGACTCTCCCAAACAGTGGGAGAAAAGGCCAGCCTGGGGAAGGTGAGGGCTTCTGGGGACCTATTTAATCTTGTTTCACAGTTTGGTGTTTTGTACTTCTTTCACTAACAAACACCTTGTCAGATGGGAGATGCCCTTTCTCATGAGATGATTAAAAAAAAACCTTTTTTGCTTTTTCTTATTCTGAAAGTCTCTGATTATTTTTGTGTATATTACTGTCCCAAACAATTGGGGGACTTGTCTGTGATATTTCCTGTTTGTGAGGGGTATTTTCTGTACAGAATTCTTGGGCAGGAGCCCTCTAGAGAGTTCTCAGGTGCTCCCTTCAACTCAGCTCAGGAACTCCCACTCCAGTCAAGTAAATCCTAAAAGAAAGTAAACCCTAGAAGAAAGCAAAATCAGAAGTGGGCTAGCAAAGGTAGAGAGTTAATTTGGTCTAGGAGATAAGCCAGCTGAGAAAAGTTTGCAATCAGTTATGTAACCCAGGTAAAGTCAAAAACTGGTGAGGAGAAGAGAGACTCTGCCAAAAACTGGTAAGATATGTGGATGACTGAAATTGGGATTGGGAGAATCTAAGCTGTTAGAAGGCTCTTATTTCTCTTTGATATTGAAAAACTCCTAGGCAATTCAGTCTGTAAGGATTTTCTAATTTCCTTTAGTAAGATCAGATGAGCCCTCCATTAGAAAGGACAAGATACTGTAAATCATGGGAAAGGAACAATTTAAAGTAGCTACCTCTAAGAATTTGTATAGTATGCCAGAAGATAGCCCTCTAGATAATAGTCTTAAGAACTGAGAGAAAGTATCAAAATACACAAAGAAGGACAAAAAGAAAATTATTAAATAGTCTTGTTTTGTTTGGGCAGGCGTCCCACTCAGAAGAGATGTCTTCTGGCCAAGGTATGGATCTTTTGGGGTCTGAGTGTGCCAAAAAGTGAATTAGTATGTGAATTAAAAGGAGTCTGTTAATTCTTTATTTTTTTAATTATAGCTTTTTATTTACAAAACATATACATGGGTAATTTTTCAACATTGACCCTTGCAAAACCTTCTGTTCCAACTTTTCCCCTCCTTCCTACCCCTCCTCTACATGGAAGGTAGTCTAATATATGTTAAATATGTTAAAGTATATGTTAAATACAATATATGTATACATATTTATATAGCTATCTTGCTACACAAGAAAAATTGGATTTAGAAAGAAGGTAAAAATAACCTGAGAAGGAAAACAAAAATGCAAGCAGACAAAAACATAAGGAATGGAAATGCTATGTTGTGGTCCACACTCATTTCCCATAATGTAACTGGTTCTCTTCATTACTGAACAATTGGAACTGATTAGGATCATCTCATTACTGAAGAGACCCATGTCCATCAGAATTGATCATCATATAGTATTGTTGTTGAAGTGTATAATGATTTCCTGGTTCTGCTCATTTCACTTAGCATCAGTTCGTGTAAGTCTCTTCAGGCCTCTCTGAAATCATCCTGCTGGTCATTTCTTACAGAACAATAATATTCCATAATATTCATATACCACAATTTATTCAACCATTCTCCAATTGATGAGCATCCATTCTATTTCCATTTTTTAAACACTACAAAAAGGGCTGCCACAAACATTTTGGCACATACAGGTCCCTTTCCCTTCTCTAAGATCTCTTTGGGATATAAGCCCAGTATGCACAGTTTGATAATTTTTTGAGTATAATTCCAAATTGCTCTTCAGAGTGATTGGATCTGTTCACAATTCCACCAGCAGTGTATCAGTATCCCAGTCTTCCCACATCCCCTCCAACAGTCCTTATTATCTTTTCCTATCATCTTAGCCAATCTGAGAGGTATGTAGTGGTATCTCAGAGTTGTCTTAATTTGCATTTCTCTAATCAATAATGATTCGGAGCATCTTTTCATATCTTTTCATCTAAAGATAGTTTCAATTTCATCATCTGAAAATTGTCCGTTCATATCTTTTGACCATTTATCAATTGAAGAATGGTTTGATCTCTTGTAAATTAGAGTCAATTCTCTATATATTTTAGAAATGAGGCCTTGATCAGAACCTTTAACTGTGAAAATGTTTTCCCAGTTGATTGCTTCCCTTCTAATCTTGTTTGCATCAGTTTTGTTTGTACAAAAACTTTTTAACTTGATATAATCAAAATTTTCTATTTTGTGATCAATAATGATCTCTAGTTTTCCTTTGTTCACAAATTCCTTCCTCTTCCACAGGTCTGAGAGGTAAACTATTCTATGTTCTTCTAATTTATTTATAATCTCATTCTTTATGCCTAGATCATGAATCCATTTTGTTCTTATCTTGATGTATGGTGTTAAGTGTGCATCAATGCCTGGTTTCTGCCATGGAGTCTGAAGGAGGAGGAAGAGGAAGCAGAGAAATTCTATCCTTGGGACCCTCTCTTGGTACTGTCTCTTGCCTATACCCCCCAGCCATCCACCCCTCCTAGGACTTCAGCTCCAGAACTCCCCTTTTTGAATCCACCCCAGAGAGGAGCCAAAGAAGGGAACTCAATTGATTTTAAACCATTAACTATTTCCTCTCCTCCTGGTCCTTTTCAGAGGAAGTGTAAGAAACAAGAAAATTTTCCACTCCCCACAAAGACTAGCTTGTTCTCATTTAGAGAGGTCCCATTTTCCCATGGAGAAATCAGGTTTGTAAATGCTCCCTTGAGTAGCATGGAGGTAAGAAAGTTAAAAAGGAGATGAAAGCCCTTTTAGAAGATCTATCTGGGTTAGCAAAACAATTTGACCAATTCCTAGGTCTTAATATTTACACCTGGCCAGAACTGATGTTAATCTTAGGGATCCTTTTCACTGGAAATGAGCAAGGGCAGATTAGAAGAACTGCAATGACAACCTGGGATGGGATGTGCCCATTCGATGGCACAGGAAGGATTCAGGGGAGAACAAAAATTCCCCCCTCAGGATCTGAATTGGGATCATAATGTTGAGGTTAGGAAGGGACCCCAAAAGGTAGCAAAGAAACAGAAGCAAAGTCACATTTATCTAGTTCTTCATGTTATAGATATGCTAATTTTATGGCTCAGAGGTAAAATCAAGGAGTGGTATCTGGAATTTGGTTATCACTGAACAACAGACAGTAATATTTGTTGACAGATTGTTAGAACAATAGTATTCTTAGGTTGGATGTGGGGAACGTGGAGACGAGAGATTCCAAAGCCAGAGGACTTTGAATCACTGACTTATTGTGAGAACAGAAGCCCCCTAAAGTCAGGAGAACTTAAAATTATTGCTGTCTCCCCTAGAAACTATACTATATCATAGAGAAAATATGAGGGACCTTAGACAGATGATTGTTCAGGATATTGGAAATGCAGTCCCTTGAAGTCAAAATAGGAATAAAGTAACAGAAACTAAGCAAGAAAAGGAAGAGACCCTTTTTAAAATAGACTCAAGAAATTTATGAGAAATTATTCAGGGTTAGGAGAAAATAATGCTATGATGCAGTCTGCTTCAGGCATACTTTCACACCAATTCATGGTCAAATAGAAATCAGAAGCTCCAGAAATGGCAAACCAAGACCTTGGATGAAATAGTAGAAATGGCTCAGAAGATATATGTAGCCAGAGAGACTGAGGAGAAGAAAAAAAGAAATTGTTACAATCTCTCAAACAACAAGAAGAGCAGCCTAAAGTTATGCTTTAGACAGTGCAAATAGTTGGTAAGTCTGTAATGAAAAATCAAGTGCAAACTGGTAGAGGCAGGGGAAGGAGGGCTTTTTGCCCTGAATCCCAGCCAATAGGAGATTCAGAAAGAGGAAAGAAGTAGGCCACCCATTATGGACTTCACTAACTTGTTTCAATAGTGGATTAAAAAACCATATGGGGAAGGATTGCACACAAGGGAAAAGGAAACAAAAGAACTACTCCTTCATAGAAAAGGAGAAGGAATGTCAGGGGCTTATTGAAAGAACCCACCCAGAGTCTTTGATAAATTTAAGGGTGGAACCAGACAAAGAGAAATTAGTTTTCTTGAGAGACACTGGGCTATGAGATCCTCTGTAATTCAATTGCCTTGGGGGTCCAGATTGTCCAAGACACTCTTTTAATTTCAAGTGTAAAAGGAGAGAACCTCTTACTGAGGTTTTGGAATTAGAATATGCTGGGGTGCTAACTTCAGGGAAATTTCTGCTAGTTGCAGAGGAGGGTGTAACCAAATTGTCTATTCAACTGATACCACTGGGAACTCAGATTATACCAATTAGAAGAATGTGGTTATTGAGAAAGGAGGAAGAAAATAGTGTAATGCCAAAGAAACTGAGGCAAGATAGAGATTATAGAGTTATATTTTATTTATTGGAGAGCTTAATTAATTGACTGGATCGGACCAATCTTGAATGTGAGGTTCCAGAGATTCTTTATAGGATTTCAGTGATAAAGAAGAACAATTAAAGAAGGGGAGTTGGGGGAGGCAGAGTGAGCACTGGTCATTCTGATAAACTGGGAAGGTCTGGAGTCATGATGTCTAAGATAGAAGGTCTTTTTCCTTATCTGGATTAAATATTTAAAGTTTATAACTTTGGAGTAGCCAGCCCTAAATTATATCAGTCCTAATGGTCAGGAGGAGAGGTGTTGCAACCAGAGGTACTGAGGCAGAACAATTAAGGGAAACTGAGGTCGAACAATTAGGGAAACTGAGGTAGAACAATAAAAGGAAACTGTGGAATAACAATAGAATCAATCCTAAAGTTTGGGCTCAGTCCCATAACAGAGACCAAGTAAATATAACCCCCATAAGAATTAGATTGAAGGACCCAAATATGGTGGTTAGAGTCAAATAATACCCCATTCCTTTGGAGGGAAAAAGAAGACTACAACCAGTAATCCAAGGATTAGAACTCTGCATTGCTCCCTTTGATACCTGAATACAACAAGTTAAGAAGGGAGACAAATCCTATAGGTTAGTGCAGGATTTGAGGGGAAATTAATCAAATAGTGCTCCCTTCTCATCTAGTAGTACAAGATCCACATACAATAATGGGAAAGATTTTTGAAACCAGTAAGTAGTTTAATGTTGTAGATTTAAAAGATGTTATCTTTCTTAAATCAGTCAGCATTTTCCAGATTTCTTTCTTACAACAAATACTGGGGATTCCAAGGTCTTAGAGAAGGTTATAAGTATCCTCAGTCAAGTTGCTACTGTACTATATCTAATAAGGCCTGAATTTTATTCTACCTAACGGCCACTGTTTTATCCACACTGGTGTATCAGTTTTTCATTGAATAGGAACAGGTGAAAGTGTTGACAAGCCTTCAACAGCAGCCCTGCCTAAAAAAAACGAAGTACTCATTTTTAATCCTAATTGCTATAAAAACCCTACTGTGCCTGGAGGCACGGGATCCAGAGGCTGGGGAAGGAACAGATTTCATCTCTCCAGGGGGTATCTCAATTGTCCCAGCTGCATACAACTCTATTCTTCCCAACTGTAATCCCTTTCTCCCATCAGGTTGCTTGACTTTTTCTCAATCCTTTTCCTTTTTGATGTTTCTACAGCTTTGGACACTCCTCCCAGCCATTCTCTCTTCTCTGGACTTTTATAATATTGATCTCTCTTGGTTCTCCTCTTACCTAATTGACCATTCATCTTATTCTTCTGTACTGGATCTTCATTCATATCATGTCCACTAATTTTCAGTAAATCACAAGTCTCTGTCTTAGACTTTCTTCTCTTTGCTCTTTATGCTTATTAATTTGGTAATCTCCTTAGCCACCATAGATTCAATTATCTTCCAACATAAAAAGAAATGACTGCAATTTAAGGAATAAGATAGCAGAAAGCTTTATCTTGTTCATTATTGCAAGCCAGGTAAGAAGAAGCATCAATCAGCCCACAAAAAATAGAAGTTTCTATAGGACAAAAAAAGTCTCTCAATGAAAGTCATTTCCCACAGAAACTTCTAATGGCCCCAAAGTATGTAATTGTACTAAGTTCACAAATCATCTGCCACCAGCCCCTGGGAAAGTTTATTGTGTTCTAGGAGAGGGGAAAAAAACTTCCTGATATGCCTGTCTGTCATTGGCCTCAGAGTTTGAGACAGAGCTGACTCTGAATTTTGGTTTGCTTTGTCCAAAAATTAAAGCAGAAAACAACAATATATGAATTGGATATGACTCCCCACTCAGACTAAAATAGAAGCTTACTTCCCTCTTTCTGCCACCATAGCTTCCCTCTGAAGCTTTTATTGGGCTTCACTCAATTCTATCTATGACTAATGACTGAACATATAATATAGCATATAAACCCTTTTTGAGTAGAAGTTAGGTTGAGCAATTAAAAGTATTTGGATGTTTTGGAGGGTGGAGTGGAAAGGAAGGGATTAGTTTAAGGTGAGATGCTTGGATCAAGTCACCAGGAAACAGGCTAGAGTTTTTGGATACTATATAGTATTCTATATAGAATGGAATTGAAATGGGGTGACAAGGTGATGTCATCTAGATTATTTTTCTTTGGTCACAATAGGACACAATAGTACAGGATAAGAACAGGAATATCTGGTAACTTTGCATTGTGAGATCTGAGTCCATGATAACTATTTCACCCAGGAGACCAGTCTTCTGGTTAGAGGTTATAACAAGAGAGACAGTTGGATGGCACAGTGGATAGAGAAACAGCTCTGAGTCAGGAGGACCTGAGGTCAAATCCTGCTTCAGATACTTAATACTTACTGTGTTCTATATGAAAATTATTTCAGTCTTACATAGCAATCTTTTATTCTGGCACCACAATTCAAGGCTCAGTTACAGTGCAATATCCTACAGAAATCCTATCCTATTCTCCTTCCCTACCAAACAATGGCAAAGATAATTATCATAATAATATTTGCATTTGTTTTGTACTCACTTTTCTGTATGTTGTTTCACCTCAATAGAATATATACTCTTTGAGGGAAGGAAACGTTCCATTTTGGAATTTATACTGTCAATTCCTAATACTCATTTTTAAAATGTTTGTTGAATAAATAACTTGGATTCAAATCCTAACTGTGCTACTTATTACATGATATTGGGCAAATTACTTCTCTGTAGACTACTTTCCTTACTACAAAAGAAAGGTATTAGACTAGATTTCTTCTAAGGTTCCAATCTTCATCTTTTTCATTATCATCCAGTCTAATTAATTAACTCAGTTGTTTACAACTTAGCACCAATGAGGTCAAGGTCATGGTCTCTCTAAGATAACAAAAATAATAAGGAGAAGGAAGAGCAAAAGGAAAAGGAGGAGAGGGAAGGAGGAAAGGAAAGAAAAAAAGGAGGGCAGAGAGGAAGAAGGAGAGAGACAAGGAGGAGGAAAAGGAGAAGAAAATATACAGTGTTTACTATGTGTCAAGCAATGTGCTAAGTGCTTTACAAATATTCTTTCATTCTATTCTCTCAACAACCCTGGGAGGTAGATGCTATTATTATCCTCATTTTTCAGATGAGGTTACTAAATCACACAAGTTAATAAGTGTCTCAGGCTGGATTTAAATTTAGGTATTCCAACTCTAAGGCCTGGTACTCTATTGATTGTGTCCCCGGGCTGCTCCTAAAGGCAGCATTAGGCAGAGAAAACAATCCTGCTACATAGCTCCAGATTCCACTCTTACTTCCTGCCTTTGCAGGACACCAATGGGCACGAGGAAAACAGGCTTAAAAAATATTGTTATACCCAGAAGGCACTGTGGTTCAAAGCTACTGTTATAATTCCCTTTGAGTTCCCATAGTTTCTATATTCTTCAGGTACTAAAGATGGAGTAAGGCTTTGGAGGCATTTTTATTCTACCAAGGGACTGTCCTGTTGCAAATATGCTATTTTCCAACTGTACTCAATAATATATTCTTCTGTTGAAGAAGGTGTTGCCAGGATGGCAGCAATCATCATCCTGGATCAAATCACTTGCCCTCCTGGAGTTTCATTTGTTTTCTTATCTGTAAAAAACAATATTGTTTTTTTAAGTCCTTCAAGTTCTTGATCTATGATCTTATGAATAAGAGACAAGAAGAAGTGAGTTCTCTCTTAATTCTTTCTGCTCAGTAATTGTTATGATCCTTTAATTACTGAACAGTTAGAGTTAAGGACTCCTCTCTCTTTGCCTATTATTCAAAGGATCATAGTGTCAGTCATAAACCTCTTCACCCTGCTCTCACCATTTGATACTTTGGGACATAGTGAGCTGCTGGCCAGTCTATTTCCTAAGATTCATATGAGGAAAGGTATTTAATGTCTCTCAGAAAACAAAATAAAAATATGGCATAAAAGCACACCATATTCTTGACAGCTCATCTGCCTAAACTTTTGACAGAAAAAGAATTCTCTTCTAGCCTTAATTCACTTAGAACCTTGGATGAACTTGTGCCATTACTTAAAGCTTTCTTCAAATGGCATGACTACTAGTATGAGATCTCAGACTAGTCCCTGGATTTTCATTGCTTTTGAGAAGATGGATAAACAGATAGCTGGAACAAAGTCATTCATAACTTGTCAACATTTTGGGAAGGACGAAATCCATGATTTCATTGGCATGGGAACTCATCATAAAGACCTGCTCTAAAATTTATGGTTTTAAAGAGTTGCTTGGGAGATGAAGTGACTTGTCCAGAGTCATACAACCCATGTGAGTTCGGGGAATCATGATCTAAGAAGAAGGGAGAAATATCTAGACCATAGATTAACTTAACTTGAGGTCATGGAGAGATTTCAAGTGATTTGTGGATCTGAGTGGGAAAAAGTGGGTCTTTATTTTTACTCATTGATAAATAATTGATTTTTTTTCAATTATGAAATGTAGGCAACAAATGTTGTTTTGAACAAGTATCCATAGGTTTCTCCAGACTGCAAAAGGAGTCATGACAAACAAAACTGATGAAGAACTTCTGGTCTGGAACAAATCAGTCAGGATGGTAAAGGACCTAGAGTCAAATGTCTATTTATTGAAATAGTGAAGAAACTGAGCACGTTGAACTGGGAGAAGATTGTGGGAATATGATTAATACCTCTCTTCAAGCATGGGAAATAATATCATGTGGAGAGCATTAGACTGATTTTGTTTGGTTTCAAAGAGTAAAACCAAGACTAATATAACAATAATCATAACAACTAATATTTATATAGCACTTTAAGGTTTCCATTGTGTTCTATGTATGTTAACTCATCTGATCCTCAAAACAATTCTGGGAAGTAGGTACTATTATTATCCCCATTTTACAGATGAATAAACTGCAGCAAAGAGAAATTAATTGACTTGCCCAGATTCACACAGCTAGTAAGTGGCTGAGGCTGGATTCAAACTCAGGTCTTCTTGTTTTCTAGTCAAATGCAAATTTGTCCCACCATTACTTCCCATTCTGCCCTCTGGGGCCAAGAACAACATATGTAATTGTTTTTCCACATTCTAGCCCTTCAAAACTATCCAAGTCTCTTTTGAGCTATTTTCTCCTATAGACTTAATGGTCTCCAGCATCTTACGTATCCTTTTTTCTAAATCCTTTGAATGTTTTTTTTCCCCAAAATCTCAATGCAGTTTCATTCTCTATGATAATGTTTTATTTTTCCCTTTATTCTTTCCTGAACATCAGTTCTTCCTGATAGTGAGAACCATATCAGGTTTAGAATTTCTCTGTGTTGGTTCCCCCCTCTTTTGAAAGATGAAATGATCATTAAGACAAGTTGAGAAGTCATATTAGTTAGATTGCTTTTTGTAGTGTTCTCTTCTTTTTAAAAATATGATCATTCTCTGGGAGCAGGTTTCTTGGGGAGGTTTCTGGAGGCAGCCTTAGTTTCAATTCCATGTAATAATCACTTCAAATGCAGCCAGGGAGTTAAAATCCAAATCCTTTATTGTCTCTTCCAAAATAGCCTGGTAAGCTTTCCTTGGTTCTGAAAGCTCTTGTTGTTTGTCCTTTGCCTCTGCCAGCTTCAGCCTCCAGCTCTCTCTGAATCTCTAGTTCTGCCCGACTGCAATCTCTGGCTTCTCAATCTCATCAACTAACTCCTCACTCACTTCTGACTGAGGCTCTAAGAGCTTCTTATATATGATCTCTTAAAGGTGTGAACTAAAAGGTTAACTCCTCCTCCGAGAGAATGGGATTGTGGATTCCTGACTTGTGAATCTCCTGACTGAATCCTGACTTGTGAATCTTGAATGCTAATGTGTGAACTAATGTGTGAACTCTTAAAGGTGTGAAAGGTGTGAACTCTGAACTAGAGAACTGCTAAGCATGATGCTAAAATTAGCCAACTGAGTTATCATTTTGTAAGAATCCTAACACTTTTGGCAAAGATCTCTAGCAGATGTCGAAAAAATTAAAGCCTCCTATCAGTATTACACCACATCTCTGTGTCAGGCATGTAATCTATTTTCCCAAGATCCACATCTAATTCCCTTTTCCATCCAAGTAGTCTGACATATGATTTGATTTAAAAAAAAATATTTTTCTTCTAAGTATCTTCCCTCAAATGCCCTCCACTTTGTTTCCACTTCTGGATCCTAGAGTTCTTCATATGAATAAAACTTTTTTTATATATACAGTTATCCCTTCCATGTTGTGAGGTATAAGGATATAGCATAACCTCAACCTGGAAAATCTGCATGAAAAAATTTGGCCCTCCTTTTGTACCAGAGAAAAAAATTCAATTTTTTTTTTCCTTTTATGAGGCATGTACAGAATCATATTGTAAAATATGGGTTAAGTATTTGGCCATAAGTTCTGTCTCATCTACTAGCCTTTGAATGTCATCTGTAGCATCTGCAAAACTCCCCCCCCCCCATTCCCATTTAATTTCTTATGCTGACCTGTGATATATTGCAACTTTGTTGGGGAAAGTCACAATGTGGAAGGAATAATTGTAATGTCATTTCAACCTCCTTTTCTTTTATGCAACAATGTTCTTTCCAGAGTCATATTCCAGGCATATTAAATCTCACAGCTAGCTCTGGAGACCAATTTGCCTCCTTTCCTCAGAACCTCCTATTTATTGTCTAAATTTTATACATTTATGTGCAGACATTTAAGACCATAGGTTTTATGATGGACTCAAATTTTTTATATTCTATCAAATTCAGGTTGTTTCTACAAATACTATTCCTTAATAACAGATATTCTTTACGGTATATAGTTTACTTTTCTTTCTCCTGCATGCTTTTTATTTTTAAGCTCATTTGATTGAATTTACATAGTAACAAAGACAGTCTTATCAGTCTTTATTAGGTACACTTTCTCTCTGACGAGGAATTTTTTCTATCTTTATGTTTTAGTCTTAGATTCAAAAGCCCTTTCTCAGACATTATTTTTTAGCCAGCCATTTGGTTCTCAAACAAATTTTTCTCTTCTGTCCCCCTTGTCTTCAATAGGAAGAAATGAGATAAAAACAACCTATTCCCCTGGTCATCAGTTTTTCACTCAAGCCTTCCTTTTTTTTTTTTTTTTTTTTTTTATTTAATAGCCTTTAATTTACAGGATATATATACATGGGTAACTTTACAGCATTAACAATTGCCACACCTCTTGTTCCAATTTTTCACCTCTTACCCCCACCTCCTCCCTAAATGGCAGGATGACCAGTAGATGTTAAATATATTAAAATATAACTTAGATACACAATAAGTATACATGACCACAACATTATTTTGCTGTACAAAAGAATCAGACTCTGAATTATTGTACAATTAGCTTGTGAAGGAAATCAAAAGATGCAGGTGGGCATAAATATAGGGACTGGGAATTCAATGTAATGGTTTTAGTCATCTCCCAGAGTTCTTTTTCTGGGTATAGCTAGTTCAGTTCATTACTGCTCCATTAGAAATGATTTGGTTGATCTCGTTGCTGAGGATGGCCTGATCCATCAGGACTGGTCATCATCTAGTATTGTTGTTGAAGTATATAATGATCTCCTGGTCCTGCTCATTTCACTTAGCATCAGTTCGTGTAAGTCTCTCCAGGCCTTTCTGAAATCATCCTGTTGGTCATTTCTTACAGAACAGTAATATTCCATAATTTTCATATACCACAATTTATTCAGCCATTCTCCAACTGATGGACATCCATTCAGTTTCAGTTTCTAGCCACTACAAAAGGGCTGCCACAAACATTCGTGCACATACAGGTCCCTTTCCCTTCTTTATAATCTCTTTGGGATATAATCCCAGTAGTAACACTGCTGGATCAAAGGGTATGCACAGTTTGATAACTTTTTGAGCATAGTTCCAAACTACTCTCCAAAATGGTTGGATTCGTTCACAACTCCACCAACAATGAATCAATGTCCCAGTTTTCCCACATCCCCTCCAACAATCATCATTATTTTTTCCTGTCATCTTAGCCAATCTGACAGGTGTGTAGTGAGTATCTTAGAGTTGTCTTAATTTGCATTTCTCTGATTAATAATGACTTGGAGCATCTTTTCATATGACTAGAAATAGTTTCAATTTCTTCATCTGAGAATTGTCTGTTCATATCCTTTGACCATTTTTCAATTGGAGAATGGCTTGATTTTTATAAATTAGAGTTAATTCTCTATATATTTTGGAAATAGAGGCCTTTATCAGAACCTTTGACTGTAAAAATATTTTCCCAGTTTATTGCTTCCCTTCTAATCTTGTCTGCATTAGTTTTGTTTGTATAAAACTTTTCAGTTTGGTATAATCGAAATTTTCTATTTTGTGATCAGTAATGATCTCTAGTTCTGCTTTGGTCATAAAGACCTTCCCCTTCCACAGGTCTGAGAGGTAAACTATCCTATGTTCCTCTAATTTATTAATAATTTCATTCTTTATGCCTAGGTCATGAACCCATTTTGACCTTATCTTGGTGTACTGCGTTAAGTATGGATCAATGCCTAGTTTCTGCCATATTAGTTTCCAATTTTCCCAGCAATTTTTATCAAACAGTAAGTTCTTATCCCAAAAGCTGGGATCTTTGGGTTTGTCAAAGACTAGGTTGCTATATTTGTTGACTGTTTTATCCCTTGAACCTAATCTATTCCACTGATCAACTAATCTATTCCTTAGCCAATACCAAATAGTTTTGGTAACTGCTGCTCTATAATATAATTTTAGATCTGGTACAGCTAAGCCACCATCATTTGATTTTTTTTTCATTAATTCCCTTGAAATTCTTGACCTTTTGTTTTTCCATATGAACTTTGTTGTTATTTTTTCTAGGTCATTAAAATAGTTTTTTGGGAGTCTGATTGGTATAGCGCTAAATAAATAGATTAGTTTAGGTAATATTGTCATCTTTATTATATTTGCTCGCCCTATCCAAGAGCATTTAATATTTTTCCAATTGGTTAGATCAGACTTAATTTGTGTGAAAAGTGGTCTGTAATTTTGCTCATAAAGTTTCTGATTTTCCCTTGGCAGATAGATTCCTAAATATTTTATATTATCAGTAGTTACTTTAAATGGAATTTCTCTTTGTAACTCTGACTGTTGGATTTTGTTAGTGATATATAAGAATGCTGATGACTTATGTGGGTTTATTTTATAACCAGCAACTTTGCTAAAGTTGTGGATTATTTCTAATAACTTTTTAGCAGAATCTCTGGGGTTCTCTAAGTATACCATCATGTCATCGGCAAAGAGTGATAATTTGGCTTCCTCATTGCCTATTCTTATTCCTTTAATCTCTTTCTCAGCTCTTATTGCTATAGCTAGCGTTTCTAATACAATATTAAATAGTAACGGTGATAGTGGGCAACCTTGTTTCACTCCAGATCTTATTGGGAATGGTTGCAGTTTGTCTCCATTACATATGATGCTTACTGATGGTTTTAAATAGATGCTGCTGATTATTTTAAGGAAAAGTCCATTTATTCCTATACTCTCAAGTGTTTTTAATAGGAATGGATGTTGGATTTTATCAAATGCTTTTTCTGCATCTATTGAGATGATCATATGGTTTTTGTTAATTTGGTTATTAACATGGCCAATTATATTGATAGTTTTCCTAATATTGAACCAGCCCTGCATTCCTGGTATAAATCCTACTTGATCATAGTGTATTATCTTGGAGATGATTTTCTGTAGTCTTTTTGCTAATATCTTATTTAAGATTTTAGCATCAATATTCATTAGGGAGATTGGTCTATAATTTTCTTTCTCTGTTTTCAGCCTACCTGGTTTAGGTATCAGTACCATGTCTGTGTCATAGAAGGAATTTGGTAGGACTCCTTCATTCCCTATTTTATCAAATAATTTATATAGCATTGGGGCCAATTGTTCTTTAAATGTTTGGTAAAATTCACATGTAAATCCATCTGGTCCTGGGGATTTTTTCTTAGGGAGTTGTTTAATTGCCTGTTCTATTTCTTTTTCTGAAATGGGACTATTCAAGCAATTTACTTCTTCCTCTGTTAGTCTGGGAAGTCTGTATTTTTGGAGGTAGTCATCCATTTCACTTAGGTTATCAAATTTATTGGCATAAAGTTGAGCAAAATAACTCCTTATTATTTCTCTAATTTCCTCTTCATTGGTGGAAAGTTCTCCCTTTTCATTTTTAAGACTACTAATTTCATTTTCCTCCCTCCTTTTTCTAATCAGATTTACCAAAGGCTTATCTATTTTATTGGCTTTTTCATAGAACCAACTCTTAGTTTTATTAATTAGTTCAATAGTTTTTTTACTTTCAATATTTTTAATTTCTCCTTTTAATTTTAGAATTTCCAATTTAGTATTTGATTGGGGGTTTTTAATTTGGTCTTTTTTTAGTTTTTTTAGTTGCAAGCCCAATTCATTAATCTTTTCTTTCTCTGTTTTATTCAAGTAAGCCTCTAAGGATATAAAATTCCCTCTTATTACCGCTTTGGCTGCATCCCACAAATTTTGGTATGATGTCTCATCATTGTCATTATCTTGAGTGAAATTATTAATTGTATCTATAATTTGCTGCTTCACCCAATCATTCTTTAAGATGAGATTGTTTAGTTTCCAATTACTTTTTGGTCTATTTCCCCCTAACTTTTTGTTGAATGTAGTTTTTATTGCATCATGATCTGAAAAGAAAGCATTTACTATTTCTGCTTTCTTGCATTTAATTTTGAGGTCTTTATGTCCTAATATATGGTCAATTTTTGAATAGGTTCCATGAACTGCTGAGAAGAAAGTATATTCCCTTCTATCTCCATTCAATTTTCTCCAAAGATCCAACATACCTAATTTTTCTAATATTCTATTTACTTCTTTAATTTCTTTCTTATTTGTTTTGTGGTTTGATTTGTCTAATTCTGAGAGTGCAAGGTTGAGATCTCCTACTATTACAGTTTTGTTGTCTATTTCTTCTTGCAACTCTCTTAACTTCTCCTTTAGGAAGTTGAGTGCCATACCACTTGGTGCATATATGTTTAATATTGATATTGCTTCGTTGTTTATGCTACCCTTTAGCAGGATGTAGTTTCCTTCCTTATCTCTTTTAATTAGATCAATTTTTACTTTTGCTTGATCTGAGATAAGGATGGCTACCCTTTTTTGACTTCACCTGAAGCATAATAGATTTTGCTCCAGCCTTTTACCTTTACTCTATATGTATCCCCTGCTTTAAATGTGTTTCTTGTAAACAACATATTGTAGGGTTCTGACTTTTGATCCAGTCTGCTATCTGCCTCCTCTTTATGGGGGAGTTCATCCCATTCACATTTACGGTTAGAATTACTAAATCTGTATTTCCTGCCATCCTAATAACCCCAGATTGTGCTTTACTTATTCTTGCCTCCCCCAACCCTCTTTCCCCTTTTAAACTTATGTACCCCTCTTGTATCACAGATACTTATCCTCTTTATAATCCCTCCCTCCCCTTTGAGTCTTTCCCCTTCCTTCCCTTATTACTCTTTTCTTTTCCTTTTCCTCTCCCCGTTTTTAATGAGGCGAGAGAATTTTCTCTAAAACAAATGTCAATTATTTTTCTTTGAGCCAACTCTGATGAGGTAAGATTCACACAATGTTCCTCCCCTCTCTAAATTCCCTCAGATATGATAAGTTTCCTTAGCCTCTTTGTGGGATGTGGTTTCCCTCTTTTTATCCCTCCTTCCCACCTTATTCTGCCATCATCCCTTTTCCATATCTACTTCCCTTTTTCATGTTATATCAGTACAATCAAATTATACATGTATTCTTTTTGTATATCCACAACAGAAATACAATTCTCAAGAGTTATTTTACCTTTTCTGCATCTCTTGAGTTCTATTCTTGGAGATCAAATTTTTTGTTTAGTTCTGGTTTTTTCTTCAGAAACAAATGGAATTCATTTGTTTCATTAAATGTCCATCTTCTTCCCTGGAAGAAAATGCTCAGCTTAGCCTTCCTAATCATTGGTGATACTTCTAAGGTTCCTTTTGGAAATCACTTGTGCATATATGAATCTTTGGAAGAGAATAGTATTTATTTATATAAATTTGGGTGAGGATGTTTATGTTGTATTTCAAAAACATTCCCCAGAAAGGTTAAACGACAAGGGTCCTTGTCATCTGGGTGAAGCCCACCTCTCAAAATGCAGAAGAGTCCAAGATGTGTTGAAAACAGAAAAGTTTCATTAGAAGGAAATTCACACACCAGTGCTGACCCTCCTCTACCCTAATACAAGGTACAAAAATACAGAACTCAGGAGAGGCAGAGATGATTTATATTTGAAAACCACAAAGGGGAAGTGCAAGGAAGGGTTGGGGAAAAGGATGGGCAATCTTTTTAGGAAAAGGTGGACACAGAAACAGGATGTTTTGAAGCCAGTTTGGAGCCAAAGCTTGGCAAGGTCAGTCAGTGACTACCAGCAAAAAGTATCTAGGTGTGAACATGATTGGCTCACTACAGCCTATTTTCAGCAAATAGGCTTCCTTTATGACAGTGCTTCTGACTGGTAAGGAAACTCATACAAAGCAGATATATTAATTCCAGGGGCACTTCCACATTTTGAATTTCAAACTGATCTTAAACACAGATCTAACAATCAGCTCCAGTGGCTATTTATAAATTCTGGCATCACATTAAAAAAAAAAAAAACATAGTCATTTGAATATGTCTCCCCATTAGAATGAGCATCTTAAAAGGAAGGACTGTCTTTTACTTTTCTTTGTATTCTTAGTCTTTAGTATAGTACCAGACACATAATATGTATTTAATAATTGCTTGTTGTCTGACAACTTTTATAGGGAAACTTATTTATTGCTGCTTAATATAATAAAAATGTATATATATTCAGAAATGTAGTATATGTTTGAATGAAGTGAACTATGAAAGCTGTCTCAAAGATGGAGACAGTGTTCAAAAATTGAGTGAAGGTCAGCTGTGCCCCAGGGCCAGGTCTCTTTCTCCAGAGATCAAGGAGTGGGATCTTTTCTTTGTGAGACTAAGTTGGGGCCACTCGGACATTGAAACTCCCAGATAAAGTAATTTAGTAATCCTAAAGATTTGGTTGGATTGAAAGTTTTTCCTCATTTATGACTTAGAATGTGAAGTCATTTGTCATGGCTATATAGTGCGTGTTGGCCCAAGCGCCTTTATAATTTTTGTTTGTTAACTGAACCTTGGGGGCGCCTCTCCTTGCCTAACTGCTTGTGGGAAAGGAGATGCCCTTTCTCAAAAGATGATAATAAAATTCCTTTCTGCTTTTGCCTTGAGAAATCTCCTTAATTTATTTGAGCTGGTGGTTTTGTCCTATACATGTTCAAAGTCCATAGTGTGGTATAGCCTAAAGATGGGATGGTAAAGTATTTTAGAGGTAACCCAATATAGAAAGAGCAATTACTTTGGAATTAGAAGACATAGATTTGAATCCTAGTTCTGATATACTTATTGTGTGAGTCACTTCAATTCTCTGACCCTTAGTTTCTCATAAGCAAAATGAGAGATATTAATAATTATATTGCCCATCTTCCAAGGTTGTTATGAGACATGTGCTTAGTAAATGTATTATTAGTCCAATCAAACTGGTCCTTTTCCTGTTCCTTACACACATTTCTCTTCTTGCCTTTGGGCCACATAGCCAGAAGGTCATCTCTTTTCAACTCTTTTCTTTAAACCTCTATTTTCCTTCAAAGTTCATTTCAGATAACATCTCCATCCTTTCTAAAGTTATCTTATTTCGATTGCATGTGTATTTTGTATATATTTACTTAAATGTGTTCATGCTGTTTTCCCCTAGAGAATATAAACTCAATAAAGGCAGGACCTATTTTATTTTTATCTTCATAATGCCAGAGCCTAGTTCAGTGTGTAGCATATAGTAGGTGCTTAATAAAATGCTTGTTATTGATTGAGTTGTAAATGTTAAAGCACAATGTGGATGAGTTATTATCATTATTATTTTATAACACAAAACACCAATTATATCCCCTATCAAAACCACAGGAAAGGATAAAGATACAAAAAATTACCATTGTTTTGTAATCTTTGAAGCAATAGTTGATTTTAACATATTTTCAGATGGTAATTTCAAGTGTTAAATATTAACATCACAGGTTATTAAAAGTTGTCCATAAAATATCCTCAAATCTACCAAAAATATTTCAATAAATTTAGGTTCCCAATTTCCAAAAGGCATTTTAAAATGTACTGACAGTGAAAGGGGGGAAAAAAAAGATCTTTGTACTTACTTGTTGAAAACCCCAAATCTATGTCTTGCTTATACAATTCTTGACTAATAATAGCCTATTTCACTCACTGTCAGGGAAAACTAATCAGAGCTGTAATTCACATGCATTCTATTTTGTTGCATATGGCTTTAAACTATAATTAAACTATAATTTACCATGAACATCATTTAAACATCTTTGAATTATTTTTGTACTTACAGCAATTGATTTTATCAGGCCTTCCCAAGAATTAAAAATGTTTTGAGTGAGAAGAGAGTTCAGCTAATCTTATTCCATTTATTTCATAGATTAGGAAACTGAGTTTCAAAGGAGTAACATTTACCCAAGTATAGAAGAGAGTTGGTGGCAGATTTGAAACATCAAAATTTAATCGACCTCATTATCAAATGAATTCTTTCTTTAAAAATAATGCATGAATTTGGAACTATGCCCAAAAAGTTATCAAACTGTGCCTACCCTTTGATCTAGCAGTGTCTCTACTGGGCTTATACCCCAAAGAGATACTAAAAAAGGGAAAGGGACCTGTATGGGACAAAATGTTTGTGGCAGCCCTGTTTGTAGTGGCCAGAAGCTGGAAAATGAATGGATGCCCATCAATTGGAGAATGGTCGAGTAAATTGTGGTATATGAATGTTATGGAATATTATTGTTCTGTAAGAAATGACCAGCAGGACGAATACAGAGAGGATTGGCGAGACTTACATGAACTGATGCTGAGCAAAATGAGCAGAACCAGGAAATCATTATATATCTCAACAACGATACTGTATGAGGATGTATTCTGAAGGAAGTAGATTTCTTCAGCAAAGACAAGATCTAACTTAGTTTCAATTGATCAAGGATGGACAGAAGCAGCTACACCCAAAGAAAGAACACTAGGAAATGAATGTAAACTGTTTGCATTTTTGTTCTTCTTCCCAGGTTATTTATACCTTCTAAATCCAATTCTCCCTGAGCAACAAGAGAACTGTTCGGTTCTGCACACATATATTGTATCCAACATCTACTGTAATCTATTTAACATGTATAGGACTGCTTGCCATCTGGGGGAGGGGGTGGAGGGAGGGAGGGGAAAAATCGGAACAGAAGTGAGTGCAAGGGATAATGTTGTAAAAAATTACCCTAGCATGGGTTCTGTCAATAAAAAGTTATTTAATTAAAAAAAAAAAATATATATATATATATATATATATAAAATAATGCATGACTAATGTTTTGTTTGATGACCTAATTTGTAAATTGCTAAGATATGGGACCCCGCTGAGATGGAGTACAGAGGCCCACCTTGACTTTTGCTGCACAGTAAGTTTTCTGCCACGGTGCAGAAACGCCCTTGTTTGAGTAAGGAGCAATGATTTGTTTCAGTCTGAGGATCATAGCGTAATTGCTTGTAAGCAGGGATGCCTTGACAGGGCCTCTTGCCTATGAATGGATTGCTAAATTGCTGGATTGGCTCTCCTCCCATTGGTAGATGCCATGAATACGCAAAACCCATGAGCTGCTTCTCTGAATGATGATTGGGGATTGTCTACTGTTCACTGGCTGATCACATTTACAAAAATTTTTATCAACAAAGCTGATATATGCCGAGTGGTATAATAAACTGGAGCTCTTTACACACTCTATGAGTCTCTTGCCTCATTCATCTTTCCTGAGATCAAAGGGCTCATATACTTTGGGCTCTTAAGACTGCAGCAACAACTGGTGTCCAGGGAACAGGGACTTGAACCTCGCTGAGCTGCATGCTGTTTCCAGATCAGGCAGAGTACCATGGAGACAGTTAAGTAACCTAATGGGGCAGAAAACTTAATTGTGCACTGAAGGTTGAGGTAACCTCTGTACTTCCTCTCAGCAGGGTCCCATATCCAAGCAGTAAGTTAAAAAAATAAATAAAGATTGAATATTTTTACTCTGGCTAACTGTGCTTAGAACAAATTCAGTTAAGTCCCATTATAGATACAATTATCCTGGGACAGTACAGTTTCTACTATGAAAGTATCCTGGAGTAAAGTGCTACTCAACCTGCACTAATTATGACTGTGCTTGAACAACTTAAGAACACAACAAAAAATGAACCCATTCAATTATAGAATTATAGATTTGTGAAGTCAGTAAGTAGTGTGAGGGTCATTTAGTCCAATTCCTTTCTATTGTGTAATACCACTTCCAACATTCTTGGCAAATGGCCATTCAATCACCATTTTGACACCTCCAGATATGGGGAACTAAACTGATACAACACAACCAATTATATACTATCCATTTAATCAGTGCTTTTCTCTGCATTGAGCTGAAATATCTCTTCTTATATTGTTAACCTACTGGAAATGTGTGCCATTAGAATAATCACAGAATCACGAATTTTGAATTGGAAGTGATTTTAAAAGCCTTCTGGTCTAAATCATATTCAAAATGAATTCTTATTATATCCTTAAACTTCATCCTATATCCTATTATGTATTTAAAAAGAAATCATCCAATTATTGCTTTTAAGTCCTCAAATGAAGAGGAACACACCACTTTTTCTTTCATTTTTTTTTAATTATTATTTAATAGCCTCTTATTTACAGGTTATATGTATGGGTAACTTTACAGAATTGACAATTGCCAAACCTCTTGTTCCAATTTTTCCTCTTTCCTCCCACCCCCTCCCCCAGATGGCAAGATGACCAGTAGATGTTAAATATATTAAAATATAAATTAGATACACAATAAGTATACATGACCAAACCGTTATTTTGCTGTACAAAAAGAATCAGACTGAAATATTGTACAATTAGCCTGTGAAGGAAATCCAAAATGCAGGTGGGCAAAAATATGGGGATTGGGAATTCAATGTAATGGTTTTTAGTCATCTCCCAGAGTTCTTTCGCTGGGCATAGCTGGTTCAGTTCATTACTGCTCCCTTGGAAATGATTTGGTTGATCACATTGCTGAGGATGGCCAAGTCCATCAGAATTGGTCATCATATAGAATTGTTGTTGAAGTATATAATGATCTCTTGGCCCTGCTTGTTTCACTCAGCATCAGTTCATGTAAGTCTCTCCAGGCCTTTCTGAAATCATCCTGTTGGTCGTTTCTTACAGAACAGTAATATTCCATAATATTCATATACCACAATTTATTCAGCCATTCTCCAACTGATGGGCATCCACTCATTTTCCAGTTTCTAGTCACTACAAAGAGGGCTGCCACAAACATTAGAACACACCACTTTTTCAAAGAGCTCATACAACTTTTAGATAGCTGCTATTAGTAAGAAAAAAATATGTGCTTGTTTGCAATTTCTACACATTGGTCTTGATTTTATTCTCTGGGACCTTTCTTCAAGGTATCATTGAGAATGCTTTTTCTCAACCTTCTCATTTCTGAAGTTACTAGCAATCTTTAGTGGGGATGTTGTGGTATCTCCTTGAAGGTCATTAAAAAGAGAATGAATAATCATCATTTGAAGAGAATTTGGATATTCACTTATTTAAAAATAAATATTTTCTCTAGAGTCCCTCTAACTTTATGGTTTTGCTTTACTCAGAATACATTATACATACATTACTTCTAATCAACATAAAATTTTTCCACATAACAAGCCAAATCTGCCACCTGTAATTTCTGCTTGTTGATGCTAGTTCTGTGTTCTAGGGTTAGGAAGGACCTTTCAAATCCTCCACACCAACTTTCCAAATATTTAAAGATGGCTAGTATTTTTCTTTCGTTCTTTCTTCTCCAGGTCAAACATGCCTAATTCTTTCAAACATTTCCCATATAATATTTTTCACATTCCCTCACTATTGGGCAGGTAAGTGATAGAATGGATATATTGGAGTCATATCCTTATTGAGATCCTCAGCAAATCACTTAACCTCTTTCTGCCTCCCATTTTCTCATTTGTAAAATGGGAATAATGATAGCATCTACTACACAAGAGTTTTTGTGAAGATAAAATGCAATAATATTTGTAAAATTCATACTAAGTAGTCAGTCAATTAGAACTCCTAGGCAACTTTGTAATGAACTACTATTAAGTCATGTTTCCTCATACTAATATACAAAAATAACAAGAACCAAAATCTTCCCTCAAGGAGTTTACATTTTACTTGAGCAATGTGACAGATACACAGATAAGTAAATATGTAATAATCTGAAAAAGAAGAGATATTAACAACTTAGAAGAACTGGGAAGGTCTCACAGAAGAAGCCTTAACCTCACAAAAGAGAGGTTATCTGTTATTTGTTGTTTTGTTTTGCATTTTTAGAAGCTAGGTTGAGTTTAAATATCTCAGCATATTTTTCTCTTGTATTTATGTCCTCATGGCTTAGCACAAAGCTCAACACTTAGGTGCTTAATAAATTCTGGTAGATAGGCTATTGACTGGTTGAACAATTACACTTGTGAACGTAATAAATCCCCACAGCAACACTGATTCCCTGAGAATTTCTCAGTCCTATCCATTTAAAAAATCATATTTGATAAGATAGACAATAATGGAGGTGATGGAGCAACACAGCTAATTCAATTCAGCATGTATTTTTAAAGCATATATGATATGAGATAAATATTACCCAAAGAACAATGGAGAGATGAACAGTGAGTGAGAGAAAACTTATATTAATGTCTGAATCCCAAACTGGACTTGGGGGGGTGGCCTTGCTAAGACGAAAGAGGCCAGAGAGACCAGGAGAATGGCTATTACTCTAGTTAAAACAACGCAGAGGCATTATTAACTCAGTAAACTCACCCATACAAGCCTTAGAACAAGGAGGTATGTAGTCCTTCTTGCCAAAAAAAATTAAGTATATAAACTATGTGAGATGGGTGCTAGACCCTCTTTCCCAAATTAACTAATTAGAGTCATCTTCAGGTACTAAGAGAAAGCATTTATTTAATACTTGCAGGGAGAGGCTCAAACACACCTGGGAGCCATCCCAGCTCCTGCCATGTGCTCCTGGAAGCTGGCCAGCTTCTGACTTTTCCAAGATTTAAAAAGCAAAAGACCCAAGTCTTTTCATTGCATAGACTAAAAGGACATAACCATCCTTGACCAATGGTCACCAATGTTGTCTGCTTCCAGTGGATCACTTCACTTTCTGAAACTTCCCTAACTTCTTGTATTCCAGGTTTCAAGGATGGGAATAGGGATCATGTGACTTCCTGAAAACTGAGGCCCAAGGTCTCATCTTCCTGCTCTGGGTATAGGGATCATGTGACAATCTCAATACTGAGAAAAACTTAATCCCATCAGTTCCATTCAAAAAGTTGGGCAAACCTCTTGGAAAGAAATAACGGAAGTGTGCTCCAATGGTATTCTCTCCAATGATATTTTGAAAGAAAGATCCCCAGGACATTGGGTAATACCCATGTGGAAATTCATAGGAGGATGTGGATAAGGGACACATAGATTAGATAGTTATGATTAAGTTTTTATCTACATCATTAGAAGGACTTCTGAACTGATGACATCACAGAATGACTAGAGTATTTGATCACTAAATATAGGCAGAACTGGAAGAGAGGAAGATATAGGAGGCAGATCATCAATATAAAAAAATGAATCAGTCCAGTAATTCTGAAATGGAAAAAAATAAATCTGATGATGACACTTAAAATTTGTACATATTTGTCAGAATGATTGGAGTCTGGTTGTGGCAGGGGGTGAGATGTGTGTGGAAGAGTGCTTACCCCTGAGGTCACTTTTATACTAGAAGTGATGGGGGAACCTTGAAATTGTCCTTGACTTTTGGGGTGAGCCCTGAAACTCCTGACAGAGACCCACCCCTTGGGGTAGTTAAGTGGTTCCATTAAGATTGGCCCAGGACCATTCCCTACTTAGCTCGAACTTCAGTGGTCTCATTTAACTGGAGATCTGGACCTGATATTTCTGTTGAGTAGCTGGCTGCACCCTCTATTGAGCTGAAAATTAATCCAGGACCATTCCTACTTAGCTGGAATTTAAGTGATCTCATTCAACTGGGAATCTAGGCCTGGGGGCAATGACAACATTGAAGTAATTTCATTCAATTGAAATTTCAGTCTGAGATTTTCTATTTAAAGGGCAATTTTGGGGCTCACTTCTTTGCAGAGGCCTAAAAGCAGGAATCATGCCATGACAAAGGACCTCTCTTTGGCATAACTGCCTTCCAGGACCCTTACCTGCTGTGAAGACATTCTCTTCTCAGTGTTAACCTCTCTTTATCTCTCTGCCAGAATTTCTCTTCTAGGACCTTTATCTCTCTGTCAGGACCTTGCCACTGAAGAAGTCAATCCCCTAGCAAAAGCTGACTTCTGCAGTACCCTCAATAAACTTCCTTTTTGTCAGTCTAATATTTTGAGTATGTCAATTGTTTCATGTTGGATCTGTGTCAACCAAGGAGGGGTTTCTACAGCTCTCTGCTCTGCCACTAACCACATCATTTGGTTCCCTGATCAGAAATGACATCTTCAGAGGAACCATAAAAGTGTTCAGATGCAACTGTCTCTAGAACATGGTAAAATGAGGCCATCACTGGGGGATTAGAACTTTCCACAGAGACAGTGACTCAAAGAGGCAGACAGTAGAGGAGGGAGAGATCGTCCATCAACTAATGCTAAAAAAGACCTGAGCTTTTTATATACACAACCACCCACTAACCAACTCCACTACACCTACCTCTCAAGCTGCCCTTTTGGGAAGTCTTTTCCTTTGTAAGCCTATCTTAGCTCTTCATTTTAAGCTCTATTTCATTTACTAAAATGTTGGAAGTAAGGAAAACATTAATTTATCCTGGATCCACTGGCATGTAGGGAATATTTCAAAAGAGTGTGTACCCAGCAATTTTACTTTTTAAAAAATTTTTTATTTATTTTTAATTAATTAATTAATTTTTAAACTTTTAAATTTTGTTATTCATTCATTTTAACCATATATGGCTTTTTGTGATCATATTAGCAAAAATACTGAAGTGGTTTACTATTTATTTCCTTCTCCAGCTTTTTTTACAGATGAGGAAACTGAGGCAAGGGTTAAGTGACTTGCCCAGAGTTACACAGCTAGCAAGTGCCTGAGGTCATATTTGAACTCAGATTTTCCTGCACCACCTAGTTGCCCTAAATATTTACTGAATACTCAATTATAAAGACTGTTACTTTAATTCTTCCATTAAACAAAAGTAATTTTTTAAATAAATTAATTAAAACTTAGAAAACAAATAAAATGTAAAATGACATATAAAATGCCAAATTTTGTGTGAAGTATTATGGCATGGTTGTCACACAGCATACCCTACATGAATTATCTATGTATGAATTCCATACTGGACTTGGGAGTGGTCTTGTTGAGACTAAAGAAGCTAAGCTAGGGAGACTGGAGAGTGGCTATTACTCTAGTTAAAACAACACAGAGGCATTATTAACTCAGCAAACTCAACCAGATGAGCCTTAGGGCATCTAGGTATGTAGTAGATAGAATGTTGGGCCAATGGCAAGGAAGACCTCAGTTCAAATCTGACCTCAGATGCTTATCAGCTGTGTGATCCTAGGCAAGTTACTTAATCACTTAACTTGTTTATCTCACCTGTAAAATGGGTAACCATAGTACTTACCACCCAGGGTTGGGATGGGGATTTAATGAGATAATAACAGTAAAGTAATCAATTAGCACAGTGCTATTATAGCTATTATTATTATCAAACCTCCTTTTCCATCACACCATGACTTTGTCATTATATGCCAAAGATAATTCTGGAACAATCCAAATTCATTTTAATCTTCCCTTCTGGGGAACTTAGTCCTTTCAATAAAATTTTCTTTGGTTTATTTTGAGCCCCCAGTTGGTAATACAGCAATTCAGAAAGAGAATTCCTTTTCTATATATGGATAGCCAAACTTAACCCACTCTTCACAGCTCCTACTTTCTCTCCAAGGACACATATGCGTGCAGTGAACACTATTTTAGAGAAATTGCTTTTTCCCCCAAGAACACTTGGCCAATACAGAAAGTGAACATTTGGGGGGGAAAAAAAAGAAAGAAAGAAACAAGAAATGTAAAATAGCTGTTTTAATGCCTGAGAAACTGAGCAAGATAGAGATTAGAGAACAACTTAATAATTTATTTAATGGAGAGATTTACTGGAATCAAATGGATCCATGATTTGGTCCCAGGGCTGAATGAGACTATCGTCTCAAAAAATCCAGCAGTGAATGTCAGATACAAGATTCTTTTATAGGGTAACAAGAACAATGACATAATGGGGGAGGTACCTGGATGGGGCTGGCCTAATGAGGGGAGGAACCTAGGATGAGGATGACATAATGGAGTCAGGCACCTAGGATGACATAATGGAGGGAGGTACCAGAGAGGCTCCTGATATTTTAATGATGTCTAAAATGGATAAAGACCTTTATTTCATCAAACATTAAGAGGGAATGAGTATAGCCTAAGGTCTAAGATATAAAATCTTTATCCTATCAAACATTAAGAGGGAATGGTTATAACCTGAGGCAGAGTAAATAGGACAATTAGGGAAACTGGGTCAGGACATTAAAAGAGAACTGTGGCACAACATTGTCAGTGACAGAGACAGGACAAAGTAGGAAATGTGAAGACAGGAGTTTTGCTCTTGCTATTCTCAACAACCAAAAAGTAGTCTTTCTTCCAAGACAAAACTGGGAATGTTTCCATTGTCTTAAGACAAGTCTGTCTAACTTAAGTCTGTCTACCTAATATTGTTGTGCCACAATTCTTTTGATGTCCTGACCTAGTTTCCCCATTGTCCTATTTACTCTGCATCAGGTTATAACCATTCCCTCTTAATGTTTGATAGGATAAAGATTTTATATCTTAGACCTTAGGCTATACTCATTCCCTCTTAATGTTTGATTAGATAAAGGTCTACCTCAGTTGCTCTGCCAAAACCCATTCATTGCCTCTTAAATGGTTGATGAGATAAATGTTTTATATCTTTAGGTTATAATCATTCCTTCTTTGTTGACAGGATAAAGGTTTCTACATTTTAGATGTCATTAGAATATCAGTAACCTCCCTCCATTGTGTCATCCTAGTTGCCTCCCCCCATTAGGTTATCCCCATCCAGGTACCTCCCCCATTATGTCATTGTTTTTGTTATCCTATAAAAAAGCTTGCTTTGGGATACTGAGGGCTGGACTTTTTGAGACGATAGTTTTGTCCAGCCCTGGGACCAAACATTGGTCCCCAGTATATCTTTCCATTTAATAAACTATTGAATAGGTTTCTAATTTCTGTCTTGCTCAGTTTCTCCGGCATTACAATATAATAAGCTTCCATCAACTAAACTTCCATCAACTAAAGTCTTTGCAGATGGACCTTGGCAACTCCCTTTTCTGCCAGGACCTTCTGTCCACTGAGAACTGGATTCTCCATGAAAAACTCAACTTTCCATAGATCTGTCCACTGGAATATTCTTTTCCAATGTTATCCTCTCTTTATCCTCACCTATTTCCTTAACCAGACTTAATGCCTCTCTGTCAGGCTCTGTTAGGATTTCTAACCTTACTTCCCAATCCCCATAATAAACCTCTTTTATCAATCTAGGTTTTCAGGTCTGTATATTCCTTTACAGAGAATCTCTGTGCTGCCAGAAGGGAGTCCCCAAAACTCCCTACCCTTGTGCCTAATCCCAAGGGGTACAGAGAGCCAAACCTCTCCATTTGGTTCCCTGAACCCCAAACCTGCCACTAGACTTTATAATTTAACTCCCTGACCACCAGAAACCCCTCATTTTGGTTCCCTAAATCTAAACCTTATCAAGACCAGTCTCTAGTGACCAGCTAAATTCAGAGAGGATCAGCTGTAGGATTCAGAATGATGAAACTTTCTAGTGGTTTTTGCTCTTTGGTCTGATTTTTCTTGCACAACATGACAAATATAGAATTATGTTTTAAAAAACTGTATATGTATAACCTATATGAGGAAGTAATAGAGGGAGGGCAAAAAAATTTGTAAGACAAAATCTTAATAAAAAAAGACAAAATCTTACAAAAATGAATGTTAAAAACTATCCTTTACGTGTATTTGAAAAAATAAAATATTATTAGAAAAAAAGGAAATTATAAGCAAGATGATTTCAGGAAAACCTGGAAAGACTTAAATGAACTGATACAAATTGAAGTGAGCAGAACCAAGAAAAAATTATACACAGTTAAAACAATATTGTAAGATTATCAACTGTGAATGACTTAATATTCTCAATAATACAATGGTCAAACAATGTTAAAAGACTCATGATGAAAAATGCTATCCACCTCTAGAGAGAGAAATGATGTTTTCTGAATATGGATTGAAAAACATTATTTTTCAAACTTTCTTTTTCCCTTCCTTCCTTCATTTTTTCCTTTCTTCCTTCCTTCTATCCTTCCTTCCTTCCTTCTTTTCTTCCTCCATAGGAAAATATCACCTCTACTGAGGAATATGAGACCTAGGTTTAATCACATTTTGATGCTTCCAATGAAAAATTAAGATTATACACTTTTAAAATTTCTAAAATTGAGGCAGCTAAGTGGCATATGGATAAAGCACCAGCCCTGAAATCAGGAGGACCTCAGTTCAAATCTAGTCTTAGACACTTAATACTTCCTAACTTGTTTTTGAAAAAAAATTTTTTTTTTCAAAATCACTATGTTTGCTAGAAAGAGAAGATGGGGGTGGTGAGGAAATGGATAGCATCCAAAATGTGACTCATTGTCATAGATATACTATATTTTATTGTCATTTTTAAAGTTTGAGATAAGGAAGATGTCTAGTTTAAAGAACTTAAAATGTCATTTTCTACCACTGAGAACATTTTCTCTGAGTTATTTCTAAATGCCTCTTGCTTTATGAACCATTCTTTTTTTTTTTTTAACCTAAAAGCATGAAGTAGGTATAATAAATTCGTGGATTATAAACTTCTAAAATATGAATAGTTAATAATCATGATTATATTTTGTACCCTGACAGAATAGACATGAATCAAAGGAAATTGGATAGAGTGTGAATTCAGTTAGATCCTTTATATTTTTTAGTGGAGAAAGAGAGATTAATTTAGGTAGTATTGTAATTTTTATTATATTCACTTGGTCTACCTATGAGCACTTGATATTTTTCCAGTTGATTAAATTTGACTTTGTGGGGAAAGTGTTTTGTAGTTGTGTTCATATAATTCCCAATTTTTCCTTGGCAGATAGACTCCCAAATATTACATATTATGTACAGTTATTTTAAGTGGAATTTTTCTTTTTATCTCTTGCTGCTGGACTTAGTTGGTAATATATAAAAATGCTGATGATTTATGTGGATTTATTTTGTATCCTGCAACTTTGCTAAAGTTGTAAATTGTTTCTAATAGTTTTTTTTAGTTGATTTTCAGGGTTCTCTAAGAACACCATCATATCATCTGCAAAGAGTGATAATTTGGTTCCTCCATTACCTACTCTAATTTCTTTAATCTCTTTTTCTTCTCTTATTGCCAAAGCTAGCATTTCTAATACAATATAATAATAATACATAATAATGGGCAACCTTGTTTCACCCCGATCTTATTAGGAATGGTTCCAGTTTATCCCCATTACATATGATGCTTGCTGATAGTTTTAAATAGATGATACTGATCATTTTAAGGAAAAATCCATTTATTTTTATACTCTAGTGTTTTTAATAGGAATGGGTGTTGAGTTTTATCAAGTGCTTTTTCTGATCTATTGAGATAACCATATGATTTTTGTTAGTTTGGTTATTGATATAGTCAATTATATTAATAGTTTTCCTAATGTTGATCCAGCCCTGCATTCCTGACCTAAATTCTACTTGGTCATGGTGTATTATCCTGGGGAAAACTTTCTTCAATCTTTTTGCTAATATCTTATTTAAAATTTTTGCATCAATATTCATTAAGGAAATTGGTCTATAATTTTCTTTCTCTGTTTTCATCCTACCTGGTTTAAGTGTCAGCACCAAATCTGTGTCATAAAAGGAATTTGGTAGAACATCTTCTTTCCCCATTTTTTCAAATAGTTTGCATAGTATTGGAATTAATTGTTCTTTAAATGTTTAGTAGAATTCACATGTAGATTTATCTGACCCTGGAGATTTTTTTCTTAGGGAGTTAATTAATAGCTTAATCTATTTCTTTCCTAAAATGGGACTATTTAAATAATTTATTTCCTCTTCTGTTAATCTGGGCAATCTATGTTTTTGTAGGTATTCCTCCAGTTCACTTAGATTATTACATTTATTGACATAAAGTTGGGCAAAATAACTGCTTATTATTGCTCCAATTTCCTCTTCATTGGTGGAAAGTTCTCCCTTTTCATTTTTGAGACTAACAATTTGATTTTCTTCTTTTCTTTTTCTAATCACATTAACTAAAGTTTTTTTTCCACTAAACCAACCCTTAGTTTTATTTATTAATTCAATAGTTTTCTTACTTTTCAATTTTATTGATCTCCCCTTTTATTTTCAGAATTTCAAATTTGGAATTCAATTGGGGTTTTTTAATTTGTTCTTTTTCTATCTTTTTTAGTTGTTTAAGTCCAATTCCTTCATCTTCTCTTTTTCTATTTTATGCAAGTAAGCATATAGAGATATAAAAATTCCTCCAGTTACCACTTTGGATGCATCACACAAATTTTGGTATGTTGTCTCATTATTGTCATTCTCTTGAATGAAATTATTGATTATGTCTGTGATTAGATTATTTAGTTTTCACTTAATTTTTGGTCTATTGTCCCCTGGCTTTTTATTGCCAGTAAACTTTATTGTATCATGATCTGAAAAAAAATGCATTTACTATTTCTGTCTTTCTGCATTTGATTTTTAATGTTTTTCTGCCCTAATACATCGTCAATTTTCGCATAGGTTTCATGAAACACGGAGAAAAAAGTATATTCATTTCTGTTTCCATTCGTTTTCTCCAAACATCTATCATGCTTAACTTTTCTAAAATTCTATTAATCTCCTTAACTTTTTTCTTATTTATTTTGTGCTTTGATTTACTTAGTTCTGTGAGTACAAGGCTGAGATCCCCCCACTAGTATAGTTTTGCTGTTTCTTCTTGCAGCTCTCTTAACTTCTAGGAATTTGGATGCTATACCACTTGGTGCATATATGTTTAGCATTGATAGTGCTTCATTATCTATAGCTTCAAATTTACCCTTTAGCAAGATATAATTTCCTTTTTATATCTTTTAATTGGATCTATTTTTGCTTTTGCTTGATCTGAGATCAGGATTGCTACCCCTGCTTTTTTTTTTTTTTTTTTTTTTTTTACTTCATCTGAAGCACAATAGATTCTGCTCCAGCCTTTTACCTTCACCTGTATGTATCACTCTACTTTAAATGTGTTTCTTGTAAACAACATATTGTGGGATTCTGGCTTTTTATCCAATCTGCTATCTGCTTCCATTTTATGGGAGAGTTCATCCCATTCACATTCACAAGTAATATGACTAATTCTGTATTTCCCACCATCTTATTTACCCCAAATTATGCTTTTCTATTTCCTTTCCCCCTTTCCCTTCTTCCCAGAATTTTGCTTCTGACTACCACCTCCCTCAAACAGCATTCCTCCTTTACAGCCCCTCTCCTTTTCTTACATCTTTCCCCTACTACTTCTGTTTTTCCTTCTATTAGCTTTCCCCTTTCCTTTCCTCTCCTACTTCCCTATAAGTTGAGAGAAGTTTCTCTGTGAAACCAAATATGAACCAAATCTGATGAGAGTAAGATTCACACAAAGTTCATCCCCTTCCTTTCTTTCCCTCAATTATAATAGGTCTTCTTTGCCTCTTCATTCTTCTCTCATTTAACTTCCATTTTCCTCTTTTTTTAGTATAACCCCTCATTTCTTTTTCATATTATCACAATAAAAGCAAATTATACCAGCACTCTCTATGTATACCTATAACAGAGATATAGTTCTCAAGAGTTCTTTCCTTTTTACTTTTTTATGCTTCTCTTGAATTCTGTATTTGATGATCAATTTCTTTGTTCAATTCTGGTCTTTTTATCAGAAATAAATTAAATTCACCTATATGGCCATCTTCTTTCCTGAAATGAATGGACATCTTCTTCCCTGAAAGAGAATGCTAAATTTAGCTGAATAGTTGATTCTTGGCTTCAATCCAAGCTCCTTTGCCTTTTGCAATATAAGATTCAAGGCCCTTGGATCCTTGAAGGTGAAAGTTGCGAGATCCTGGGTAATCCTGATTGTGGCTCCTCGATATTTGAATTGTTTCTTTCTCGCTGCTTGCAATATTTTTTTCCTTGATCTGATAATTCTGAAATTTAGCTACAATATTCCTTGGAGTTTCCATTTTGGGGTCTCTTTCAGTAGGTGACTGGTGAATTCTTTCAATGGCTATTTTACCTTTTGGTTCTAAGAGATCAGGGCAGTTTTCCTTGCTGATTTCCTGAAAGATGATGTTTAGGCTCTTTTTTTTTCATCACGGTTTTCAGGAAGTACAATGATCCTTAGATTGTCTTTTCTAGATCTGTTTTCCAAATAAGGTTTTGTTTCTTTTTTCAATGAGATATTTTACATTTTCTTCTATTTTTTCATTTTTTTTTGGTTTTGTTTGACTGATTCTTGATGTTTTATTTTATCATTCATTTTCATTTGTCTAGTTCTAATTTTTAATGAATTATTTTCTTCAGTTACCTTTTTTAGTTCCTTTTGGATTTTATACTGACTGATTTATCTATTTTTTGTTTTCAGTTGTGTTTCCTTAGCAACAATGTGGTTAGAAAGCATTTAAGGGTACAAGTAATGATAATAAAGGGCTTTTCATAAGAAATGATGACTTCGCTTTGAAAGAATCCCCGTGTCTGTTTGTCTTTCTTTTCTCTCGCTTTTTATGGTCTCTGTGAGACCCAGAACAGCTGGTCTGATTTCTGGCATTTTCACAGGTTGTGCATTCCACAATAGGAACTGATTTGCCTTTAGGAATCTCAAGGTTTGAGGTTTATTCTTCTCTCATTCCATAAAAGCTCTCTCTGAACTTTTTTGCTCATTTTAAAAAAAAGACAGATCTGCTCTTAAGGCCAAGGATGACAGCCACTTTAGTTTGTCCTGGGCCTGGTGTTAAGGATACTGCAAGACTCCCCACCCCAGCTTCTTGCCAAGGGCTCCCTCTGCTCTGACTGGGCTCTGCAGGCTCTCCCCCTGCCTAATTGAAACAAACCTGTTCTGAAGTTCTTCCAAAGTATCTTCTTCTGGAAATTTGTTGTACTCCAGATATTTGTGGGTTCTGTCACTCCAAAACCAGTTCAAAGGCTTAATCTACTGAATCTAAGGGAAAGTCTGAGCAGGTCAGATAGAGAATGTTTACTCTCTTTCATCTTGACTCCACTTCTTCCTTATTTCTTTCAAAAGCAAATCATCTGAGTTCATATCCAGGCTCTGCTATTTATTTTCCTGGTAACCTTGGACAGTTTTCACCTTAAATTTCTCATCTGTATAATGAGAGATTGGATTAAATTATCTCTAAATTTACTTCTGTAAAATGTTCTTTTTCTTGATTAAAGAATGTACACTGAGTTGTTCTCCAGGAAGAAAAACAAATGTTCAGTAATCATTTCCAAATAAGCATTAGCATTATATGCAACTCAAGATACCTTTTATAATCAAATTAAATTGTATTTGGAATATATCAAGATATAAAGTTCACTCAAAGATTAAATCATTGTGAAATAAACCCTGAATTAAAAGCATGATTACCTACTTTAACTTACCATTGTAAGTGTTGAATTTTTAAAAAGAATATTCTTCATACTTGTTTTATACTCAAATGTGCCTTTTGTCAAATTAGACCTTTGAAGTCATTGTCCTTAATTATAGAACATCCACTTTATGAAGAAAAAAGACTAGTATAGTCGAAAAATAATAAATCTACAAAAGGATACTCCATCAAAGGAAGACAACTATACTTGCTTACCTATAACTCAAGACCCTCAAAGCATCCTATGATTAAATGTTTGACACACTGGTTTTATGCACAGAGAAGGAGTAAACAAATTTTAAAGTGGCTTCCACCTCTAAATTTGTGATCCTATGAGATGTTCAGATAGGTATTGATTTTGGGGGAGAGAGGATTTTAATTTTAATTCAACCCTGGTATTCTATCCAGTATGCCACCATGCCAACAAATCACAGACTAGACAATATCATATATTGGAGTCAAAGAACCTGGATTCAAAATTGATTCAACCACATAGTTCAAATCCTGACTCTTCCACATACTAATCTGCTGTTTGGCAAGTTACTTAGACTTGACAGGCCTTAATTTTTTCATCTTTAAATTAAGGGTTGTATTAGATGGTCTTTCAAGTTCACTACTAGTTTGAGATCTATACTTAAAGATTTTTGCAAAGGTGTTTGATGCACATTATATGGATAGCAATATATTCCACGTTTTCATAAAGCTTTTCATGAATAAAGATCTTATCATGGTCATGGTGGAAGGCAGTAGTTACCACTAATTCCAATGATTGTCTATATAATAATAACATACTCATCCTCTGAATTTTGTTTTTCTTCTTTTTTTGGTAGGGAGTGTTGGCACAAGAAATAGACCCATTATTTCATTGGCAGAGAGAATTCTCAGTGAGGAAAGTTTTATCTATCATTAAAAACTGGTACCTCTGCACTCAGAGAATGGTCTAGGGCACCAATAGGTTAAATAAGGAATGTGTTCATTGTCACGCAGCTAATATGTATCAGAAGTAGAATAAACTTCAGCTCTTCCTGACTTTGATTTCTTAACCTCCTTTGCTAAAAATTATCAAGAGTTAAATTTCTTTTGCTAGCTTCCTAGAGCAAATGGAAGGAACCCAACTTTCCTCCTTTGCCTAAGGATCAGTGCACTATGCCTCATACGGTATAGAATCAGTACAGAAGTTTTCACTCTGATCTAGCAGTACTAGACCCAAGACTGCATTATAAAGCAGCAGTCATCAAACAATTTGGTACTGGCTAAGAGTAGCTGAGCAGTGGAATACTGATCTTGTATGCAATACTATCTTGTATACAAGACACATTACTCAATGGCTGTAGTAATCTAGTGTTTGATAAATCAAAACATTCCAACTTCTGGAAGAAGAACTCCTATTTGACAAAAATTTCTGGGAAAATTGGAAATTAGTATGACACACTCTCACACACTATACCAAGATAAGGTTGAAATGGGTTCATGATTTAGCTATAAAGAGTAACACTCTAAGCAAATTAGAAAGCAAGGGATAGTTTATCTGTCAGATCCATGGAAAAGAGAGGGATTTATTTTTTATTTTTTGCTGAGGCAATTGGGGTTAAGTGACTTGCCCAGAGTCACACAGCTAAGAAGTGTTAAGTGTCGGAGGCCAGATTTGAACTCAGGTCTTCCTGACTTTAGGGCTGGTACTCTTATCTACTGCACCACCTAGATGCTTCTTAAAGGGAGGAATTTATGATCAAATAAGAAATAGAGAATAATGAAATGCAAAATGGATACTTTTGGTTACATTAAATTAAAAAGGGTTTGCATAAACAAAACCAACACAGCCAAGATTGGAAGGAAAGCAGAAAGCTGAGAAATAATTTTTATAATCAGTATTTCTAATAAAAGTCTAATTTCTAAAATATATAGGAAACAGAGTCAAATTTATAAGAATACACATCATTCCTTAGTTGACAAATGGTCAAAAGATCTGAAAAGAAAATTTTCAGATGAAGAAATTAAAGTCATTCATAGTCATATGAAAAAAAATGCTCTAAATGTATGTATTATTGTATTGTATTATATGTATGTATTAATGATTAGAGAAATGTAAATTAAGACAACTCTGAAGTACCACCTCACATCTATCAGATGGGCTAAGATGACACAAAAAGATAATGATAAATGTGGGAGGTGTCTTAGGAAAAATGAGAAACTAATGTGTTATTGGTAGAGTTGTGAATTGATCCATCCATTCTGGAGAACAATTTGGAACTATGCCCAAAGAGCTATAAAACCATGCATACCTTTGATGGAGCAGTATCAGAACTGCATTTGCATGCCAAACAATCATAAAAGAAAGAAAAGGATCCACATGTGCAAAAATGTTTGTAGTAGCACTTTTTGTGGTAGTAAGGAACTGGAAATTGCAAGGATGCCCATCAATTGGGGAATGACTGAATAAGTTATAATATATGAATGCAATGGGATATTATTATTCCATAAGAAATAATGATCAGGCTGATTTCAGAAAAGACTGGAGAAACTTACCTAAGTTGATGCTAAGTGAAGTGAGCAGAATGAGGAAAAAATTGTCATAGTAACAAGATTGTGTGATGGTCAATATGATAGACTTCTCAGCAATACGGTAATCCATGACAATACCAATAGACTTAGGTTGGAAAATGCCATTTAGATTCAGAGGAAAAACTATGAAGACTGAATGAAGATTGAAGCATACTACTTTCAAATTATTTTTTCCTTTTTTTCTTGTGGTTTTTCTCTTTTTGTTCTGATTTTTCTTTCACAACTATTTAGTTATGATTTTTCTTTCACAACTATTAAGTTCATGTTAGGGAAATATGTTTAAAATTATTGTACATGTATAACCTGTATCAGATTGCTTGTTTTCTTGGGAAGAAAAAAAAATTGGAACTCATGAATGTTGAAAATTATCTTTATATGTAATAAAAAACCAAAATAGTATTGAACTTTAAAAAAAAAAGTTTTCACTTTGAGATGAAGCCTTTTGGAGACTGGGCAATGAACTCAGATAAAACATCTTCCTTTAGTGAGAGATAAGTGAGGTCTGTCACAAAAGAAAGCAAATGATCTGGGAAGTGTTGAGATAGTATCCTGTCTGTTCCTTGCATATATGAGGCTGTAGCATAGTTCAGAAGTTAGGGCTCTGTATCTCTAGCCTATCTGTGTTGAATAATGGAAGCTGCCAATTTGGAGCCATTGAAAATGAATGATAGAGTTATTGATTTCAACTTAATCTTTTGATTTAAAAAGTATACAATTCATATTTCATTAAAAATACCTTATAATTGTATATACTTCTAGCCTTATAAGGTTTTTTTTTAAACTACTCATTTCTAGCATCTTATATTTCAAATATGATCATCTGGGTTATCAAGTTGATGCAGTATTTTTATATTTATTTTATTTTTTTATTATAGTTTTTTATTGACAAAACATATGCATGGGTAATTTTTCAACAATGACCCTTGTAAAAACTTCTGTTCCAACTTTTTTCCTCTTTCCCCTCCCCTAGATGGCATGTAGTCCCATACATGTTAAATATGTTAAAGTATATGTTAAATACAATACATGTATACATATTTATACAGTTATCTTGTTACACAAGAAAAATTGGATTTAGAAAAAAAGTAAAAATAACCTGGGAAGAAAAACAAAAATGCAAGTAAACAATAACAGAAAGAGTCTAAATGCTATGTTATGGTCCATACTCATTTCCCAGTGTTCTTTCGATGGGTTCTATTCATTACTAATCAATTGGAAATGATTTGGATCCTCTCATTGCTGGAGATAGCCACTTTCATCAGAATTGATCTTCATATAGCATTGTTGTTGAAGTGTATAATGATTTCCTGGTTCTGCTCATTTCACTTAGCATCAGTTCATGTAAGTCTCTCCAAGTCTTTCTGAAATTACCTTGCTGGTCATTTCTTACAGAACAATAATATTCTATAACATTCATATACCACAATTTACCTAGCCATTCTCCAATTGATGGGCATCCATTCAATTTCCAGTTTCTAGCTAGTATGTAAAATTCTGCCACAAACCTTTTTGCACATGTGGGTCCCTTTCCTTTCTTTAATATCTCTTTGGGATATAAGCCTAGTAGTAACACTGCTAGATCAAAGGGTATGCATAGTTTGATAATGAATGGTTCTAGTTTATTACCATTATATATGATGCTTACTAATGGTTTTAAATAGATGCTACTGATTATTTTAAAGAAAAGTCCATTTATTCCTATATCCTCTAGTGTTCTTCATAGGAATGAGTGTTGGATTTTATCAAATGTTTTTTTTTTTTTTTTTTTTTTTTGCATCTATTGAAGTGATCATATATATGGTTTTGTTAATCTGGTTATTGACATAGTCAATTGTTTTAATAGCTAATCTACCCTGGCAGCAAACCAATAGATCAGCAGAGAAGCTATAAACACAAAGGATAAAGACTATAACCCAAAATGCTAGAATGTCGGGATCTGGCCATACCCACCCAGCACCAGGAGGGATTCAGCACAATCTCAGTGTGCAACTGCTAATCCCAGCGCAGCTACTGCTGTCGCACTGTTGCTTCACTGTTACTTCCTGTTGTCTGTAGAGGCAGCCTAGAAATACGCCACTACCGTCTAAGCAGACTGCAGTGGGTTTTGTTGTTGTTGTTGTTTGTTTGTTTGTTTGTTTCTATTAAAATGAGTAAAAAGGCAAAGCAGACTAAGTGGTAGAGTTCTCCCACAGATTTTCCACTGGCTGAAACCACACACCCGCCCCTCTCCAGTCTGCTCAGCGTGAGCTGTTCTCCATGTTCTCACTGCCTATCTGCTTGAGTCTGTACCTGGCCTAGCTCCATTCCATCCCTGTGTGTGAGTTAAAGCAGACCTTTCTGGCGAATTTCGAGATAATCTTCTATTGGTAATGTGTTGTACTCTCAATATTCATGGATTTTAACAGTCAAGCACTGATTCTGAGGCTGAGTTTCATAAAAATAGTTTGAGGATAAAGGAGAGTTCAGAAAGATGATGTGTCCTCTCCACCTTCTTGGCTCTGTAGACCCAATATTTTTAACAAACAGTTCGTAGCACCCAGCAACACTGCTTCTTTCAGAAAGTAGTAGAATCTTATCTTCAGATGTGAACTCCACAAGATTCCTAGAACCAACATTTCTGGCATCAAGCAAGGAAATCAAAAGAAAGAGTAATGTGGAATCAACATTCAGATGAGCCTAGACTTCATGAAGTTTGCAGTAGAAATCTGTTTTTTGTTTTCCATACCCAGTTACATGGGGCAAGGGAATGGGGAAAATTGGGGAGGGAAGTGGACAGTGGGAGATAATCAAATAATAAGTTTACAAGAAATGTAAACAAATTTTCAATGACTTGGTTAATTATCTTATGCAGATCCAGGAAACTTTTAAAAACTTGACAACAGTCTTCTGGAAAGAGAATAATGGTTGCCAAGAACATATTGCATTTACTGGCCTAGCAAGGGATAGACATATATGAATTGGAGCTCATGCATGAATTGGAGTTCTTAAGTGGGTCATCAATGACAAGTTAGTTGATTATGTATACCTGATATCAAATATGGATTGGTAACAGTTAATTAGCATAGATTTTGGCTAGCATCAAATTGCATCTATCTTCCAGAAATGGATAATAGTTCTAATTTACCATGACTTCCGTAAACACTAAAGGTGAGAAAGACTAATACCTATGAAATAATCCTGTCCTATAGAACATGTGAGTAGGAAAGATAGATGATGCACATGAAAGTAGTGAAGAAAATCTGTGATATGAAAGGAAATGACCCATAATCATATAAAAAGTCAGATAAGACTCTATAATACCTACAAGGACATGTGTCATCAGTGTTTGGGACTTTTGGCAAACCAAGATCTTTTATCTTATCTGTCCTTAGATACCTGATGGAGAAGGCACCTGCATGATGACCTCCATGACCATAAAACAGGATAAAAGCCAAGAAGCAAAGGAGTGACTCTTGAGAATTAAAGCTTCACTTCTGGACTTTATATCAAGGACCCCTTTGCCAGTCTAATAAAGTTTATGTACCCCTTCTCAGAAAAATAATTTTTAACAATGAAAAGAAATGTAAAATTTCAATTTGGGGTTAGTGAAACTAAAGATATGATTTTTCCTATTTAACTTCATGAAATCTCTCTATAGACCCCAGGTTTAGAATCCAAGTTGAACATAGAAGGCATCTTAACTTTTAAAGAAATGGTAGCTGTCAGAGCTATGTAATGGAAAACTTATTAACGTTATTTTTTATTTTATTGTGCAGTATATAATAGCTATTATATATCATATCATATTAAAATGTTGTCATTATACACACCAAATCATGCTATAATTGATCCCACAAATGGGAAAAGGAAGGGTTAATAATTCTATTACCTGAGGCGTTTCTATCGCCATAACAGGGATACACCTAGATTTTGGACACATGGGTCATTTTGGACACTAATTTCATCTTCACTTCTGGTGACCACAATTGTATTCCTGCTCTTTCAGGAGTGTTTTCAGAGCCAATAAAAAGCAGTATAAGAAAATCACTCATTTCTTTATTTTGCTACTCTTTTTTGGCCTCTTTTTTTTTCTCAGATTAATCAACCTACTTTCTCAGATATTTGGTTCTGAATATCTTTTGACCCTTTTGGGAAAGCAACTTTACCTTCATCACTAGGGATGTTATTCAGAAGAATGTGTTGCAAGTTCCAAAGACAATTCTCTGAAAGAAGAATATCAGAAAATGTCTTAGAGCAGCTAGATAGAACACTGGCCCTGAAGTCAGAAGGACATGAGTTCAGACACTTAACACTTACTTGCTATGTCACCCTGTGGACAAGTCACTTAACCCCACTGCCTTGCAAAAAAAAAAAAAAATCTGTTAGAACAATGGTGTTATCAAAACCTCTCAGAGGAGCTCTTACAGAGTGGACTGTATTCATCTAAAAAGATAAATTCTGACAGATTTTAACACATTATTTTGCTTCTCCCTCTTCCTTTATTTTTTCTTTTAATTTTTTCAATTAACAAATATTTTCTCTCTCTCCCACTTCCAATATCCATTGAGTGTAATGTTCTCTTCTCTAAAATATAATTGTTTTCTGGGAACAGGTTTCTTGGAGGGCTTCTGGAGGAAGCCTTAGTTTCAGTTCAGTTCAATAATCACCTCAAATGCATCAGCTGTTAAAATCCAATTCCTTTATTGTCTCCTTCAACATAGCCCAGTTAGCTTTCTTAGAGGCCTATCTTTCTCCTTGGTTCCAAGAGCTCTTGCTGCTAGTCCTTTGTCTCTGCCTCTACCAGTTTCAGCCTCTCTCTCCTAATGCCTCCAGCCAGCACAAAGTTTGAAGTTGGAATGAATCTTGTGTTGGAAGCACAAGGAAGTTGGAATCCCCTCTGAGAGTGGAATTTTGGGTTAGACTTGTGAATCTTGTGAATTTCCTCAAGTCTCTCGATAGCTTGTGGGAGCTCCTTATATATGATCTCTTAAAGGTGTGAACTCTAAAGGTGTGAGAGGTGTGAACTCTAATGTGTGAACTCTCCCAAAGGTGTGAACTCCAAAGGTGTGAACCAAGTACATAAGTATTGTTTCTATCAATTCCAGTGACCTAGCACCCTGTTTCAAGTTCTGGCCCATAACAATTGAGAAAGAAAATAAAGAAAAAAATTTAAAAATTCATGATAAGTATAAGATGTTCTAAAAGTCTTAGTGTCATAGGTCAAAATTGCCCTAAGAGTTTTGGAACACCCTATAGAATGAACTATATTGCTTTATGGTAAAATCTGAATTCTTTCAAATGATATATATACTGAACTTCAACTGTAAAAGGTAAAGACTAATTATTTTATATGTTTATAAAGAGATATAAAGGTATAGATTCTTAGTTCTGGTCTTGGAATCAAAAAGACTTGGGTTCAAATCTTGTCTCTGCTATTTACTGTGTGACCATAGTGTTGGCCAATTAAACTCTCTATACCTCAAATTTTTTGTCTGTATGAAATGCTTTGTTATGACAATTCATTAAGAAAATATCCATAAAGTACTTTGCAAGCTTAAATTGATATGCAAATGTCAATTATTATTTTTATAGGAAAATTGTGTTAGGAATGTGTGATTAAAATAACTGTGAAAATAATGTTTTAAACCACATTAATACCCTGTCCAATAGTTTTGTTCAGTGATATTATATTCTATTTGATAGAGTATATTCACTTCAAAGAGTTAGTTAGCTTAAACTAACTTAAAGGTTGGATTTAGGATCAGAAAGTTTCCTGGGTTCAAATCCTGTCTCTAATATTTCCTGGATGTATGGCCATATAAAATTAAATGACCCTCTCTAAATCTCAGGCAACGCTTCAAAACTGTTAAGTTAGAGACTGATTATATAATGTTTGTGTGGGGAGGGTCGTAATAAATAGAGGGGGACTGGAGTGATGTCAGGAAGACCTGGATTCAAATTTTACCTCTCAGACTTATGAGCTGTGTGACTCTGGATAATTTCCTTAATCTTTCTTTATCTCAGTTTACTCATCTGTAAAATTATGTGGGTGGGTTGATTTCAATGTTCTCAAAAGTCATCTAGCTCTAAATCCTATCCTATAATTTTCTTATGATGAAATGATTATTTTGACTGAGTTTCAGGTAACTGTCTAAAACTGTAAGTGATAGGTAAAGTGTGAGCTGTATAGTTAGGAGTTTTGACACTATCAGAAACACAGCTTCTTGATGAATTATATTTAATTATTTTAAAAATCCAATATGCTTCTGGTAGAAGGGTATGTATAGGTAAACGTTCACTACTAAAAAAATAACTTTCAAAACTGTATATCTGTTACAGACTTTTAAAATGCTATACAAACATCAGTTACTATTATTATGAGGTTCCCTTTCAGTTGGTTGAGGTAGAATTTCAAAGTTTAAAAAAAATTGGTTTGGAATTCAACAGTCTAGAGACTGACCTTGCCAAGTCTTCCACCCCAAACCCCTCCCCCCGTTTTTTTTTTTTTTTTAACAGTCTTGGTTATAAGAGAGGTTTCATTCATTTTCCTTTTTAAGGAACTTAGGTAGAGTCTACAGCCCTTTTGAGGCTTGTTGTAGAGACAAACTACATCAGGAATAATAGAAATGGATACTTTATATAGCTCCTTGCTAATTCCTTTCCCTACATTTAAATAACTTCTCAACTGTTGAACAAACTTCTGCTTTAAGGTAGCTTTTTAATAAGGAGGCCTAATTTTTTTTTTCGGTCAATTAACTTTTTTCTCTGGGAAAAAAAAAAAAAATTTAAACTAAAAACTAAAAGCCAAAAATCTGCCTTAATGGAAGATGAAGCTGAAGCTGAAATATACAACATGGCCTATTGTTTCCGGTTGAGAACAAACTTAAGAGAAATTTGCCAAAATGATTTTGTTTTGGCTTTTCTACAGTATGGAGTCTTTATTTGTCATGTTTGGATTTTTTTTCCTGACAGGTTTCAGAGTCAAGTCATGGGCAGGACAATTTCTGTTGCAGTCATTATTCTGTTTTGCCTTCGAATAGGTAAGTACAAAAATAAAGCAAGTAGGGGAACACTGGAGAAATTCTACCAAGTGACTGTGAAGTAGGTGGAACATGCATCTACTTTTCCCCAATCTTGTTTTCTTATGAGATAATGTTTCAGAGGTTATTTCAAGAAGAGACTTGAAATTTCTTCATCTCCTTCCTAGTGAGATAAGGTTAACAGGGAGCCATTTTGATGATGCAACAATATCTCAGTTCAAGAACAAGAAGCAGTTTGGTGACATATTTCTTGATGAAAAAACATCACAAAAGATTATAGGATGCATTCTATGGTATTAGATGGCAGAAAGAGGGACAAGAAAAATGTAATTAAATACATTTTCATACTTGCGATTAATAGTTTTATAAGTATAGGATTGTCTTATGCAGATGCAGATAACAGTCCTTCTATACCCTCTTCTACACCCTCTGTATAATTTTTGCTTGAGACATACCATCATCATCCTTACCATAAATGCTTCATTGAGGATCTAGTGCAGGACTTGTTAAACTTTTTCTATGCATGACCCCTTTTCATATGAGAAATTTTCACATGATCCAGGGTATGTAGGCATATAAAATAGATATACAAATCAAACATTTACTGATAATAAATAACAAAGAAATTTATTTTAAAACAGTTCTTTGGTATACATACAATTTTACCACTTATTAAAGATGAAAGCAAATTTGTCTATTAAATAATGAGATGGACATGCTTCTTTATTTTTACATAAAGGATATTTGATGCCCTTTATTTTTATCATTTTTTCAAGACCCTTGCATTTAATTACTCCATCCCATATGTTTTTAAACAGTTTAAAAGTTTTGATCTAGTGATCCTGTACCTATTTTTATGATCCTGTGAGATCTTGTCTGTTCTCAACTACCATGACTAGCTTTCATCTTTCCTCATCATAATAAATACTAGATTTGGGTTAAGATTAGGGAAAATGGGAATGAGGCCTAAGCTACCTTCAGATAAAAGGAAATTAAGGGGACAGGAATTCTGGAGGGCATCTTAGGGTCTCTGCCTGTGCTTACATGGGCTCCTGATCCTACAAAAAATGATTTACATGGAAAATATGTGCCTTTAATAGAAGTAGTTTCATCAATAAACTGACACTCACAGTTAGTCTCTGGCTAATATTTCCAAGAATAACAGGAGAAATATGATGATGGGGAGACCATGGGACATGGGATTTTAACTCCCTTATTATCACCACAAAAACTACCTGCAGGGTACCACTAACTGAAATTCCAAGAAAAAGCCTTTCGTGTAAATCAGTGATTTTTTTTAATTTCTTTTCAAGTATGAAAGATGACAGGACATAAAAGAGCAGAACTACTGGGTCCTAAAAGGGCAGACCCTACCTAGGAGATATTCATTATTTTACCAAAAAGATCAAGATTTCCTGGGAGAGGTAACATTTAACATAATCTTTCAGAGATGAATCAGAATTCAACAGAGCACACAGATTAGACCAATTTGACTAGGGCATAGATTGCTTAGATAGGAATAATATATAATGGGTTAAGAGTAGGGTGACATCATCATATTAATTGAATAGCGTTGAATGCATTCATTGAGTGAATGCCACATAATGGAGTTTGAACTTTACCTTGTTTCTAAACAGAGGAATATGATCAGATATATGAGAGAAACTGAGAGAAAAAGGCAGAAACTTTACAAAGAGATTCTTGCAAAAGTTTAAACAAGAGATCAGAATAATATTAACATTTGTAAATGTTTCAGACATTTCACTTAAGGGTCAAGATGGAGAAGAGTATAGTTAGTGCAGGGGTGATAGCCAGGCAAAGAATTGAGGTGTGAGATATTAGAAGTCAGAGAGAAAATGAAGAACAGAGCAGAGATGGAATAAAAAGTTTGTGATCAGATTAAGGCAATTTTAGAATTCACGAATATTGTAAGTAAAACATTTGTGGGTGATGACAGGATGAAAGGTTTGACCATCTTCCTGTGTAGCTGAGGTGGGGGGTCATGAGAAATGTTAAGAAAACTTTAAAGGAGTATTAATATATATGCTGGAAGTCTCCTACTATTCCAGCAAGACCTGGGAAGAAGAAAAGGATGATAAGCCGGGCATTGTACACATTGTGGCAGGAAGGAATTTTCTGGTGGTTAGTAATTTGATTAGGTGGTAAATATAGGTTGAGTGAATCTCAAAAGAGAATGGTGGTAGGACACTTCAGAAAGGCATTAAGAAGTATTTCAACTTCATTGCTACAACCAATGAGATGAAAGGGTATGATGTAATAAAATTTTGTTGCTGTTGCTTTGATGTTTCAATCATCTCCAACTCCATATGATCCCATTCATGGTTTTCTTAAGAAAGCAAAGATAGTATGTGCACGAATGTTTGTGGCAGCCCTTTATATAGTGGCTAGAAACTGGAAACTGAGTGGATGCCCATCAATTGGAGAATGGTTGAATAAATTGTGGTATATGAATATTATGGAATATTATTGTTCTGTTAGAAATGACCAACAGGATGATTTCAGAGAGACTTACATGAACTGATGCTGAGTGAAATGAGCAGGGCCAAGAGATCATTATATACTTCAACAATAATACTAGATGATGACCAGTTCTGATGGACCTGGCCATCCTCAGCAATGAGATCAACCAAATCATTTCCAATGGAGCAATAATGAACTGAACCAGCTACGCCCAGTGAAAGAACTCTGGGAGATGACTAAGAACTATTACATTGAATTCCCAATCCCTATATTTTTTGCCTACCTGCATTTTTGATTTCCTTCACAAGCTAATTGTACAATATTTCAGAGTCTGATTCTATTTGTACAGCAAAATAACAGTTTAGTCATGAATTAAAAAAAAGAAAAAAAGAAAGAAAGAAAGAAAAGATACTGGAAGAATTTGCCATTTTTCTCCAGCTCACTTTACAAATGAGGAAATTGAGACAAAGAGGTCACAATGCTAGTCTGAAACTAGACTAGCTTTGAACTCGGGTCTTTTCCTGATTCTAAGTCAAGAGATCTATTTGCTGTACCACCTACCTGTCTAATAATGAGAAATATAAGCTAAAGCAATTTTGATATTCAACCTTATATTCACCAAAGAAAAGAAAAGAAAACAAAAATAAAAATAGTTACTGGAGCAACTATAGGAATAAAGATTCTAAATGCATTTTTTGGTGGAGTAGTGAATGTTCCAACTACTCTGAAAAGAAATTTGGAACTATACACAAAAGGTCCCTAACAATGCTTTCCTTTGACCCAATGATACCACAATACCATTACTAGAAATATACTTTGAATAGATCAAAAACATAGATATGTACAAAAGTTGTTATAGCAAACACTTCGCTATAGCAAAGAACTAGAAATAGAGTGGGCATGCATCAACTAGGAATGGCAGAACAAATTATATGTGAATTGTAATGGAATATTATTGTACAACAAAAAAAATGGAGGGAATGATGGATTCAAAGAAATCTTGGAAGACATGAACTGATGCAGTGAAGTAAGCAGAACTAGGACCACCATAAAACACTGTAAAGAAAAATAACTTTGAAAGTCTGACCAATTCATTGATTATTCGGGGCTCCAGAAAATGATGTAGCATTCCTTCCACTTCTTGTGGAGTGATGATGGATTGTAGAGACAGAAACAATTTTAGACATGGTCAGTACAATGCTAATTTGTTTCACTTGATTTGTTACAAGGATTACTCTTATTTTGGTTGGGGAGAAAAGACATGAGTGTTGTGAATAGTAAAACAAAACAAACAAAAAACTGTTATTGAAATATTTTAAAAATATTCAGAAGACCCCAGAAAAAGTTGAGAACATGCAAATAGTTATTGTTGGTACTACCATATTAAATGTAATAGATATTTTTTAAAAATCAGTTGTATCTTGGTTTCATATGTATTCATCTTTTTCTGGTCTTCTTTGTAAATGGACATTTTCAGATTTGCTGATTTTCTACTTCTCAAGGAAAAAATAAATGGAAAAAATATAATGTGCCATATAATATCTGAAGCAAAAGGAGAGAGCATGTTGTAAAATTCCAAAAAATACTGAGAATCATCTAAATGTCTTGTTTCTTCCTTTTTCTTTTCTCTCTTTTCTCTTCCTCTTGTACTCTTAGGTGGCTTGAGTGTAATATGCAGATACTGCAATCTCTCAGTCCCTTTCCATGGCTGCCTTTTGGATGCTGGCACCTGCAGTATCAGCCCTGGTGAATTTTGTAAACTTGAGTTCCATGAACAAGGTAAGTCTGGCGATCAATGTGGTCTCCAAAGCAGAGAATCCTTTTTCTCTGATACTAGCTCAGGTGCCTGTTGTAAGTACTGGCTCAGATGCTGACTTAGAGAACATAAGGACTGAAAAATAGAAAGGTATCCCAATCTCAACCCACAAATACCTCCTCTTTAATCTCTCAGGTTGTCTGAAATCCCACCATTTAAAATCCTTTTGGATGAAAGTGGTGTCTGACTTTAAGAGTTTTCTGTCAAAAGGCAATAATCCCTAAAAGGATATAACATATTAAACCATTCTCCTATGTATTTTTTAAGGTTTGGCATTATTTGATTTATTTTTAATTTTAAAATTTCTATCAAAATAGCCTCTCCCTCTATCTTCTTTCTCCTTCTTTTTCTCTGTCTCTCTTTTCTCTTCTCTCCTACCCCCCAGCAATCAGTGCTGTTGCTTTGAGGATATGTTTGTCTCAGGTTGAGAAGACATAGTCCATTGTTTTTTACTGGTCAAAAGTATAGTGCAGAAAGTTGTGAGGCCTTTATCTGCCCCCTTCTCACAACCCTTATTCTCAGCTGAGTTAAGACAAGTAAATTTCTCTTTACAGTGTACCTCCCTATATATACAAAGTAAATCCATTTACTCCCACAGAGTTTTTCTGATTTTGGTGATAAAATCATGCTTCTTCATTTGTTTTTTCAATATTCTGGTAATGTCTTTTTTTTTTTTTGTCAAAGGAACAAATTTGTTAAAAAGCTACATATTGTTAAATAGTAGTGTACTTTTCAGAGAAAGACACTTTCTGATTTTCAAGATGTTAACAAAAGTCCAAGCCTTAAGTTTTCTTGAAAAGCAATACAAGTATTTTTCAAAGATCATTCATGGCTCAGATTAAAACATTTCACTTTTACTTCTGAAGGAATGTAGCTAGAGACAATGACAAATATGGACAAGCACATGGCAATGTGATCTGGTATTTCATCTCATAACAGGATTTCACTGTATAATAAAAATGACAGGAGTTTTGTTTTTACCACAAGGAACAAGAATTTCATACACTTCTATTTCCAAGAAATAATGCTTGATTACATTTCATATGCATTTTGAAATAATAAAATTTGAAGAAGGAACTAGTCTAAATAAGAATAAGCTTCTAAATGTAAGTCACTTTGTGAGAAATAATCTTTCTGTCCTATTTCCCATACTTCTCTAATACTCTTAGCACTTTCTACTTTGTGGCAGTATGTATGCATGTGTATGTATACATGTATATATATATACATATATGTGTGTGTACGTATATACCTATACATATATGTATATATACACACATATAATTGATTGATGGTTGTTCCTTGTTCTCAAAGAGTACCAAAATGACATTATGTTAAGAGTAGTTACAGTGTGTCTGACTGAAGCTGATAAGATCAATATGAGCTCAGAATGCTCTGCCACAGATTGGACACAAAGAGTTCCTATGAATATTTGGGGTGGACTCTCTAGCTTTGCGCATTTCATATTTCTTCTGACCTAATTCCAATTCTGTTTTGCTCATAGAGCACAGCAGCTTCTCAGATGTGGGCATGCCATGCTGTGATGTCATGGTAGTTAATGTCTTAAAAGATTTTATTTAAAGAAATCTAAACTGTATTTCTCTAGTAAGTATATTCTACAAATATAGAACAGATATATGTAGGGATGTCTATGTGGATGTGTTACAAGATACATGTGTTACATGCAAGGGTATAACCCTGCATCTGTGAAAATACATACTTATATATGCTAGGGTTGGCCCATACCCTCATTTTATTTAAAAAAGGAACTGAAGTCTAGAAAACTTTCTGCCCAAGTTATGTAGGTAGTGAATTAAGATTAAGTGAAATCTGATGTTTCTTCCATTGCTCTGTGCCATATCATCTATCAGAACATGATTAGGAAGAAAGGTTGCTATGAAGTGCTTTGTAAACCCATTATTGAGACAATAGTATGCATACCTTTGATAATCTAAGTAGCAGTATGAAACCACTCCAGTACCTTTATCAAGAAAATTCAAATGGCCTCACAGAGTTGGACATAATTGAAATGTCTCAACATTAAACAAAATGGTATTTTGGGTTCTTTTGTGAAAAATCTGTTCCAGTGTATTGGGAATACAGTATTCCTAGCTTTTAACACATTATCTGATAAATAGGCACTTAATGAATGTTTATTAGCTGAGCCATAATAACAATCATCATGGTGGTAGTTGTGATCATCATAATCATTAGTGAGAGGCTTTTAAAGAGGGAAAGTGCATAATCCTAATTTTCCAAACTAATGCTAAAAATCTGAAGTAATATGTGATGGGCGACAAGACTCTGAAGCAATTGTGTTGGAGTAAGTAATGTCTCTTAATCTCTAATAGAACATTTCCCTTCCCAAACACACATCCTTCTGATTTCTTCAGGTGGTGTGGAGTGGTTCATGGTTAAAGGCTGTACTGCCACCAAAGAGATATGCCATTCAAGGAGAACTATCAGCAATACCGTCCATTTCATCTATTGCTGCAACAAAGACATGTGTAACATATGAACTGGAATCCCCAACTGGGTAATTAGGCTCAGAAAGAATGTGATGCCAGTTTATAAGCAGTCTAGCATTAGAATAGCAATGTATACGTTTTTCCTTAGGTGAATCGATCACAGTCCAGTGGTTGATCACAGGATCTAATAAATTGTAGAGTACCTGCTGTGATCATATTCCCCCTCTTCTCATCCCAAGGAATAATGGGCTGGAGGGAGGCCAGATATGGCCAGTATGGCCAAAGGCCAGCAACACATTCCTGTTCTTAAAACTTTCTGCAATGTCTCCTTATTCCTATTTAAAGACATTGTCATCTTTATTCTAAGATCTTGGGGAAAAAAAAGAAAAACTAAAACATTAGCTCCTGTCCATAGCTCCCTTGCCTCCAAAAAGGTGGAGTATTCCAATACAAATGACTTGGTACAGATTGGTATTCTACCATATATTATCTAAAATCCCAAATCACACTACTCTAGTTTGTTTCACTTTGAGGTCACTTCTAATAGTTGCATACTGCATTAGTATTAATATCCTGAAAGAGTTCATTTGTTTTTTAAAGTGACCTAATTTATTTCTTCTGAATGCTACATACACTTGGGGAATCTTGATGTCTTTAAGATTACTCAAAAGAATAAAACAACTTTAAGAAAAGGCAAACTTGTGGACATTGAGACAAAGCTTTAGGATAAAAGATTGTCTTCCTTGCAAACAATTAAAACACTGAATGACTTTGACTTGACTTCTATAGTGGGAGCCCTTAAACACATAGCATTTATATACAGATGAGGCAATTCAAAGGGAACTCCTACCTATAAGCAGATGATGATCTGAAATAATTTTACAGTATTTAGATAATACAGGTCAGAGCATTGCTTTTGTTTAATACTATTTTGGGGTGGATGAGGTAGTATATTTTAGTATTTAGTATTTCATTAGTATCACATTGTTTTCTTGTGATGTAGATCTGGCAGGTGTTTGAGAAATTTTTTAAAATTAAAAAAAATATTTAAATTTCGGTTATTTTTGTTTTCAGACTCCTTTCTTCTTCCTTGATCTCCATCAGTTGCTTCCCAGAACAATCATCATACTCTTAGAAGACATATATCAGATCAGAATCTTAACCCAGATTTTTGCTTATCTATTCAAATACCTCCTCCTTCCTTATGCCTGAAAAATGCCTTGGACTCATTGGACTAGGTTGACCATATTTTTCATATTTTAATAAGTTAAAAGTACCTATTTCTTTTAGAGGTGAAGCAACTGAGGCAGAAGGAAAATGAGATTTGCATAAGATCCCAAAATTAGTGGATGAATCCAACCAAAGGAACTCAAAACTTTGTTCCAAAGCCACTTTGTATGGCTTTGGAATCAAAAGATTTGGTTTTAAACCCTGATTCAACTAGGGAGCACAATGGAGAGAGTGCCAAGCCTTCATGAGTTCCCTTTATGAGGGGAAAATACTCTTTATGAGTTTAGATCCCAGCCTCAGACACTAGTTGTGTTATCCTGGGCAAGTCACTTAAAATCTGTTTGCCTCCCATTTCTCATCTCTCTAGTTTTTATTTTGAAAATCCCAAATGAGGTCATGGGTCAGACACAACTGAAAAATTGATAAGCTAAAAGTATTTTTAATCTTGTGGGGCTTCAATTTTTTGGGATCAAAATGAGGGATCTGGATTGGACAGATTCTAAAGTCCCTAAAAGCTAGAGATCTATGATCCTACTGATTTCTTAATCACACAAAAGATGGCCTGGAAGTTTCAAAGAGAGATAGCAAGATGAGCAGTCACTTTCAAGTACTTCTGCTAGCTATATGCATATGCTCACATTCCTTCTCTGATCTTGGCTTCCATATATGTGAAATGGTTCAAGCCAGACAATTAGAATTCTTTCCAGTATTAAGATTTTGTACTGATATTTTCATTTGCTTCTCGGTGACTGTTATTCATCTGTTTCCTCACCAGCATCCTTTCTCAGCAGAAAAAAGGCTCAAGTTGAATAAAGCCTGTATTATGTACAAGGGTACACTACATAATTAAAGCAAGAGTTCTACCCACACAGCCCCTGGAGAGGAAGAAAAGGAGAAATGCAAATGTTGGGAGGATTGATTTGTTTCTAAACCAGTCACCTGATAGGCAGTGGAATTCAGAAGTCTCAAAAGGAGCACACTTGGCCTTCCCACCTTTAGACAAAAAAATGATATTTTGTTGTTACTTAGACCCCACAAAGATTGGTATATACATCCATGGTCTGGTCTACCCCATTTGAAAGAGCATGTACTTTTGTTTCTCCTTTATTCTTGATAAGTTCCCCTTCTCCCTCTTCAATTAGAAGACACAGGCGGCATAGTAACATTTATTTTCAGCTTATACCTCCCAATTAAGCCTCTATCCATTTAAGAATCCTCTGCTTACACTTTATGAAACCTTGAAAGCTTTTATACAAAGTTAGTTTTGTGTTGATTTGAATGTAGGTCAAGCAGATCATGGATCAATGGATCTGAGGTCTTATATGATACTCTTGCACATGTATCAGTCATTCCCTCATTACAAATTAACAAGTTAAGGCTCCAAAGGGCAGTTAAACCTAACCCCAAGTGATATTTAAAAATTTTTACTCATTTCTTTTTGTTTTTATATGACCTATCTTTTCCTTCACTACCTATCTTTTTGTAAAGGACCATAGCCATAATTGTTGACGTGATCTAGGAGGCCATCTAACTCTCCTTTGCAAAACTTTTTTTTTTTTTAAAGAGGAAGACAAATCAGCAAAACCAACAAATACATAGAAAAGTCTTGGCAATAAGTGCAACGTTCTCAGTCTCTGCAAAGGAATGGGGAAAAGTACATTCCCTTAACTTTGGGTGTGCTTTTTCTTTTGGAATTTGGACATTTCTTCATTCTATCTCTCCCAATATCTAAAATTAGTTGACTCAGAGTAAGGTGTTCTTTATTTAATCACATTCCTAGGGAACAGGTCTCTTGTCATATAGAAGTGACAAGGAAATGCCTAGTATATCCAGGATGACCATTCAGCAAGGGAAGAAAATATATTCTGAAAAAGTAACTAGCATCTATCACTGGCTCAATCATAATATTTTCTTGGCCTCTGACTAGCAATCCTTTTTTTCTGCCCTTTAGATACAGACAGACAAAACATCTTGGCTCCTTATGAGAAGATATCTGTGATAGGAAGGATATCTTTTATCAAGGGTCCTAACAATTTGAGTAAGACCTATCTGTCCTCTATACTTCCTACCAAGCACATAAAAAAGAGTTTGTAGGTACAGTGGAACAGGGACCCTTCTCACACTTCCAGACCACAGCACAGATCAGGAGATGAGTAAATACACCTATTTAAATTATAGCACCTTGGAAGAACTGAAATAGATCACTGGAAGTAACTATACAAACTACGAAGCCGGGGACAGTGTATCCTCCATTCTGGCAACACAGTTGTAATTTAACAATTAAACGTTAACAGCTCTGAGGTACCCCCTCACACCTCTCAGACAGGCTAAAAAGATAGGAAAAGATGATAAATGATTGGGCCGATGTGGGGAAACTGGGACATTAATGCATTGTTGGCAAAGTTGTGAACTGATCCAGCCTTTCTGGAGAGCAGTTTGAAACTATGTCCAAAAGGATATCAAATTCTGCCCTTTGATCCAGCAGGATTTCTAAATGATCTGTATCCCAAAAGAAAAAAGGGAAAAGGATCCACATGTGCAAAAATGTAGTAGCAAGGAACTGGCAACTGAGTTTCTTGCTACTACATAAAAGGCTGCTAACAAACATTTTTGCACATGTAGGTTCTTTTTCCTTTTTTATGGTATCTTTGGAATGCAGACTCAGAAGAAACACTGCTGGATCAAAGGGTATGTGCATTCTGATAGCCCTTTGGGCATAGTTCTAAATTGCTCTTCAGAATGGTTGGATCAGTCCTTAACTCCAACAATGTATTAATGTTCCAATTTTCCCCCATCTCCAACATCAACATCTTTTCTTGTCATCTTCGAGCCAATCTGAGAGATATGAAATGGTAATATCAGAGTTGTCTTAATTTGCATTTCTCTGATCTATAGTGATTTGGAGCATTTTTTCCTATCACTAGAAATGGTTTTAATTCTAAGAATTATAATGAAAAATGTTAATTCATACCCAGAGAAAGAACTTAATGGTTTAAAGTCTGTTTAAAGAACTTAAAAGTTGTACATAATAGATTTGGAAAAAAGAAAAAGTATAAATATGTGACCCCAAGATAGTTTCAGATTTAATCAGGGTTGTGCTAAAGTTAGCTTGAACTGGCTCAATAGAGCTAACTGTTAAATTTTCAATCTGAGCATTTATACCTGGGAAATTGGCTAACTTTATAAACAGTACTTGATATATATTTTTTTCTTTCAGGTTCAAATTTAAAGTGATGGGGAATATGTTTTTAATACCAAATGTAAAAGTGTGTTGGGCCCACAGTTTTCTGTTTGAACACTAGTTAAATGTTTACTGGCATACCCTTGAAGACAACCCTAATTTGTTAGATTTGGGGTCATTTCTCATCAGTGGCTATCACTTAGGTGGAACCTGATTTATCTAATACACCAACTCATTCCAGCTACCCAGAGGTAGCCACAACAGGTCTCTGATTTCTCAGAACATAATTCTATACCATGTTTGCCTTGTTCTAGGAGATATATAAAATCACACTAAGGATCCTTGAAGAAGGAATTCTAGTACCCTCAATGGTAAACTCTTTGCTTGTCCAATTTCTAGCATAAACAATTAGGTGTAGAATGATTCAGAATGACCATTCTGCAAATGATCATTAGAGTAGAAGTTCTTATTATGACGAGCATTGCCTTACACTAATATTTCAGGTTTGGAAATTTGGTTCCAGCTGCTTGATTGCTATGCTCCAGTTCCCTCTGTTGTGATGGCTTGAATATGAAAGACCTATTTCTTTCCCTTTGGAAATTATAGATTTATATCGTCAGTTTCTATGTGTAGGAAAATTTTAGACAAAAAACACAAGTTTTTGAAAACAAATAGAATGGGATGTAAACTATCACTTTACAAAGAAAAAGGGTTGCCAGACTAATTTAAGTTCTTAAAAGTAGATTAATAGATGAATGGATTAATAGGTAAGTAGATTAATGATACTAAAGTTAATGACTAAAATAGAAATGTGGCATAATCCAAAATTTGTCATCATATACTACTCTGAACAAGTTGTGACATATGATTGTGATGGTAAGAAATGATGAGCTCAATAATTTTTAGAAAAAATATGGAAAGAACTTGCATGAAGTAACAAAGCAAAATGAGAACCAAGTGAACATGTTATGTAACAGCAATATTGTTCTAAGTGACTTTGAGCAAATAAGTTATTTTGACTATTATAAATACCCAGATTAACTATAAAGAACATATGAAGAAAGTATCTGCATCCAGAGAAATAACTGTTTATATATTTGTGTCTGATAGCCATTTCTAGGGTGTATGAGGTAGAGAGAGAGGGAAAGGGTAAGAAATAAAAAGAAATTTACATGGTAACTTTGGTGCATATTTGAAAGGAATAGGAAGTTATGTAAACTTTGATGTAATCATCTTTTTTTTAATTGTACTATGTTATGTAAATACCTGCTTTATCCCATAAATTCAAAATAAAATTAAAACAATTTTAGCATACTTTTTATATTTGCTTATTTGTTATACTTTTGTACATTAATAATTATATACATTACAAAAGTTATACAAAATTTTTTTTTAAAAAAAGATACCTGTACTTTTAGGGAGTATGGAGAACGACTTCTAGTCCTATGGAGAATGGTATGGCAATAGGAGAGGCTTGTGGCAAAAATAGGTTGTTGCATTTGTGATAGTGTGGGGAGAGAGAAGGGGATAATATGTGGAGGTAAAAATGATAAGATTTGGCAACAATCACATGAGGGAGAGTGAGAAGTCAAAAGATATGGACTTGTGAATCTCAATGATACTACAGATGATGCTAACCTTCATTAGTAGGGAACAGTGAAATTTGGAAGAGGGGTGGTTTTTAGAATGTAAAGTAATGGAATTTACAATGTTACAGTCCATCTATTTGTGGTTCTAGTGGTCTCTAGAGATGTGAGAATTGGGGTGTGAGAATCTCCTCTGGTCAGCGCAGGTCCAGTGTGAAAGAATTCACAAACCCAAAATCTGAATGTGGTAAGAAAAGGGATTTTTATTGGCACTCAGAAGCCAGCTTTGCTAGGAAGACAGAGTTCTTAATAACAAAGTCCTGTCAGAGAAATAAAATTAATCACTGAGAAGTGGGTATCTTCACAGTGGGCAGCAGTCCTGGCAAGCAGCTATGCCAAGAAGAGAGATCCCCTTGGCAAAGCATAATCTTACTTTGGACTTCTGCAGAGATTTGGAATTCAAAGTTGTCTTTTCATAAGTCTGAGGCTGGGGTTCTATTGAATGAGATTCAATGCCCCAAGGCCTAGATTTCCAGTTGAAAAGAAAATACTTATCTTGGAGTTTCAATCCACTCAATAGGAATATAGGCTGAGATCTCCAACTCAATGAGACCACTTAAGTTCAAGCTACTGGGAATGGTCCTGGGTTAATCTTCAACTCAATAGAGAGTGCAGCTACTCAATAGAGGGTGCAGCTAATCTCCACCAAGATTTCCAACAGAATGAAACCACTTAACTGCCCTGAAGGGTGGGTTTCTGTCAGAGGAGAGTTTCAGAGTTTACATCTTTTGCATCATATCCATGCCTGTTCATCTTGTGCAACTCATTGTGTCCCACCCAAAAGGAAAAGGAAAAATCTGGGCTCTTACTGGCCACAGGATTTGAGAGAATCTACTGCAGCCAAAAAGTGATCTGACATCCTTGGATTGGAGGTACCAAGGTACTAAAGGAGTGTTGAGGTTGGGAAAGGGACTCCAAAAGTTTGGGATCACAGACTGGTGTTGCAAGGTGGCTCAAAAGAATTTGCAGGCTTGAATCCATTTCCTCATCAAGGGACAAAATTTAATTGTAATTGTAATGCCAATTGCAATGGACTAAGTTCCAAAAGGAATTATCAAAGAAACAGGAGCAAGGAAACAAATTTATCCAGTTTTCTATCATTGACATGCTAGTCTATAGCCCAGAGTGGTCGTCTCTGGATTTGGTTCTCACTGGCCAGATTAACACTATTATCTCAGGAGTTTGGTTCCATGGGACTATCCTGAGGCCAGAAGCTATCTGATAGTCATCAATGAATTGAGGAGTGGTCTATTTAGAATCAGATAGATTGTTGTTCTTAGATTGGGAGTGTGGGAAGTCCCTGAAGCAGAATCCAAAGCCAGAAGATTTAGGATTACTAACTTATTGTTAGAACAGAAGCACCCCCATAAGATCAGGGGACCTCAAAATCATTGCTGTTTCCTATAGCAGCTATATTACATCATTTCCCCCTCTCAAGCAGTTATACCCCAAATTCATTTGGATAAAGGGATGGAGATCTCATTTTCAGGAGCTGCTTCATGCTGATAAGGGGAGTAGAGCTGTCCCTGTCCAGTGGGGTCCAGACTGGGAAGGGAAGGCACATGACTTGAAGATGGTGGCAGCAGCATTCAGTGGAGTGCTGAGTATCAGAATCGGTTAGCCAATGGTATTCAGAGTGAACAAATAGTTGGAAGTTTATAATTTGGAGCGTGGAGGAAACAAATCTCACAAGTAGGTAAAAAATGCAAGGACCAAATATGAGCAAAAAAAAAAAGTAGAATTAGTATAGAAGTTAGTAGAGACAATATCCAGGAATCTCATCCAGAGGAACCTGGGGGGTGTGATGAGGCTATCATGAATGCCTCTCATCTAAACAGCTTTTCCTAGGATAAATATCAAAGATATGTTTTTCCCCAAAATCCTCACTTTTCTCTCCTTGAAGGAGTGGGAATAGTGTCTGAAGCAATGGCATTATACACAGTGAAAGGAGCACTCAGATGACCTAGGATATAAGTACCATAACAGGTCCCTCAGAAATACAAAGTAGAATGGAAAACCCATTTTACAAGGAAAGGCATATCCCTTAGGTGCATAAATGGTACCTGTGAGTAAGTTTTGTAGTAGTTTCCTAGTTGTACCCAAGATGATTATACTCACATGATATATGAATTGGAATATTAGTTCTTGGAGGTTATGCAGAAGTGTCAAAGAAGCATTGTGAGCAAATTTGCCAGAATAATTTTGGAATGTATATCCTACAATTATTATGTAAGAGATCCTTTCTGGCAAGAAAACGGGGGATAGATTAAAGTTATTCTCCTGGGTGGGGAGGGATAGCTAGTACAAATGGGATGGATCCATGGTTGGGATGATGACATTTGGAATGGGACTTTTGCAAATAATGCAACAAGTCCCCTCTGTGGGCTGCCTTGAGGATGCTGAGGGCACAACAAACAATCCTGAATGCCCCACTACCCTACAGAGTTCCCTAGTTTGACTAAAGGCTAGAACTCTACTGGCAAGGGGCCCATAGAGTGACACCAAGAGAGTTGGATAGAAAATACTAAGAACAAAGCTCTCATCCTCAGTGTTGCTAAAGGTACACTTGGAAAAAAAGTGGAAAATAACAAGAAAGCTGATTAGCTTCTTAAGTGCCTCAGCCACCTTTTGAGTTAATTGTCTCTCTGCAAAGAGCTGGGCAGGCCAAAAAGAAGTTCTCACTGGCTTGTCTCTGGGATTAGAAGCAGGTCTGAGGAGTCAGTATTTGGAGTCAATATAGATGTTCATTCTCATTCCTTTCTCCAAGTCTAAAATTTTTGTGAGGGCAAAAATGCTCTGAACCTGGTAGGAGGGTTAGAACCTCCAATGGTTAGCTTAGGGTGAACTTAGATGCTTTCTCAATTAGAAGGGCTGTGGCAGCTAGCTCTAAGGCAAGAGACCCCTAGGATCTGGCCCTGTATAGTGTAAAAGGCTTTAGGTAGGGCTAGGGCTAGAGCAAGAGATTAGTTTAGCTTTCAGGATCTTAACAAACTGATAATATCATGTGGACCTTTAGACTAAGAAATTTCATAGCCCTGGGTGAGGGAGGGAGGCTGGAAGTTAGGGAGTTATCCAAATGTGTGTGTGTGGAGGGCCTGTCATGAAAGCTCTGATGTTAGGGACATGACTGTCTATATATATTGGTGGAGGTTTACGTTCCCCTGGATCTGTCCCTTCAAGGACAAAAAGAAATTGTGAGTCTTTATGCAGTGCAAAGGAAAGCATTTTTTTTTTTTTTTTTTTTTTTTTTTTTGCTCAGGCAATTAGGTTTAAGTGACTTGCCCAGGGGTGTCACAGCAAGGAAGTGTTAAGGATCTGAGGTCAGACTTGAATTCAGGTTCTCCTGACTTCAGAACTGGTGCTCTAGCCATTACACTACCTAGCTGCCCCAAAGGAAAGCATTTTTAAGATCTAAGATAGAAAGCCATTTTGTTCCCTGGGATACTTGAACTGGGCTCATGGCTTCTACTGACCATTTGCTCTGATTATAGAAATTTGCTATAAGAGGAAAAAGCAAGGACATGATTATAATAGCACCAAAACAGGTCTTTCAGGCTTTAGCCTGAGAGCACACACATGACAGGATAAAGCAAACTTAGACCTGTTTGACAGCCAATCATACAGTAATAGTTAGCCAGACTCGGAAATAATCAAGTGGAAAACAAAAAAACAGAACTGGGAAACTAAGTTAGAAGGCTCCCATCTTAAGCAGAGGCTAAGGTTGTCCTCTTAACTCTTGCTCAGATAAGATATACACTTATAAACTTTGGCATTTCTCTTAAAGGGGTGGGCTATTGACAATGATCAGGCAAACAAATTAAGAACTCAAAAGAATACCAGTTATAGCCCCAAAAGATTTTATCTCTAGTAGCAAATTCTACTAATTACAGCAAGTTTGTATCCCGTCCCCATGCTTTTGCTTCCTCTATTTTTATAGGTGAGGCAGAGTTTTAATCTGGTCTGTGAGGAGAGGGGTTCGCAAATAAAGACTTGGGCTATATTGTTCTTGTTAGCAATCCTTACAACTGAAATAAACTCCAGGGAGTGGAGTGGAAAAAGTCCCTTAAAATCTTCTGGGATACTTTCCCAAAGGAGCAGAAGGGGAACTCCACAAGATAGGAGTCAAGGAAAAGTTAGCAAAAAGTTGCTATGTACCTGGTTTGTTTTTCCTTTTTCTTGGCCAGAGCTGAAGTCCACAGAAAAAAAGTTAGGCTTTTTAAGAAAATTTCCCAGTATTCTAACTACACATAGAGGGGTTTTTTTTCCCCCCACTAGTTGAACAAACATGACATAGATATTCTGCCCAGAGAAGCAGACACTAACAAAATGACATGAAAGAGGACTGTTCGAGTGTAGAAGGATGAAACTCTTGAGTCGTTGCACTGAGGTCGGTTCAAGCATTTAGGGCTAATTACTGATTGGACAATACTCTATTGGGCATATACTTGGAAAATGGCCCTTCCCACTATTCTGTGCTGACTCAATAATTGGTGTATACAGAGAATTGTAGGAGGGACTAGGGGGTGGAGTAAGACTAGCCAGAGTCACTCTTTGCGGTAGACGAGGAAGAAGGTGATTGTGGAGATTCTGCTTCCATCCTGTTCAATCCTGCGTCTAAAGACCAAGAATAAAGTCTAAGGACTTTTACTTATCCTGATTCCAGCTGATTTTGGGGTGTCAGGGGTGCTAGCGTGGTTGTCACATCTGGTCTTTGCCAAAAGCTTTCCTGTAGCACTTTGTCTTCTCTGGTGTCCCAGAGAAGGTGAAAGGGTGGCAAAGATTAACTTTGCCACAAATTTCAAGAATTTCCCAGTCTGGGCGTCCCCAGTTAAGGAAAACTTGCTGAGCATGGAGCTCATGAACACCCAGACAAGCCGCCTCCTGGTGGCTTGGGGTGTCCTAGCTATAGGATTGGGGAAGAAAAATGGGGGGGCGGCTTACCTTGAAAAGGATGGAATCAAACCAGGAGAGGCCAGACTCTCCCCGTACTGGGCCATCAAATGTTGAGTTTGGGAAAGGGAGGACCCCAAAGTCTTGGGGTCATAGACTGGTGTCACAAGGTGTCTCAAAAGAATTTTCAGGCTTGAACCCATTTCCTGGCCAAGGGGCATTATTGCAATTATAATGCCATTACAAGCAGACTAAATTCCAAGAAAATTTAGCAGAGTAATCATTCTATGGCCCAGAGGTATGGCCAGAGCCTGGGAGTGGTATTCTTCATTTGGTTCTCACTGGCCAGATTATCACTATTGTCTCAGGAGTTTGGTTCATGGGACTATCCTGAAGCCAGAAGCTGACAGTCAATAAATTGAAGAGTGATCTATTCAGAATCAGACATTGTTGTTCTTAAATTAGGAGTGGGGGAAGTCCCTGAGGCAGACTCCAAAGCCAGAATATTTAGGATTATTGACATTGTTAGAAGAGAAAGCCCCTCTAAGATCAGATGACTTCCAAAATTACTGCTGTCTCCCATAGAAGCTATATTACATCAGGAGAGAGACATCAAAGTTTCCCAGTGACACCTTGAAAGCTGCTGCTGTCCATATTCAGGTAGCAGTGCAGTTATAGTTGCCTTTAAATGTCAATATGCTAGGCCCCAAAAGAGAGAGTTGAGTGGCAAGGAGAAACAAAGTAAGGCCCATTGAGGAATAAATGTGAGTGTGGTTATGTTGCAGAAAAGCCTCATAATTGTCTACCAGGAGAAAGCCGGAATCCTACTTGTCTCCTCACCAAAATGATGAGATTAGGGCTCCTGGTAGTCAGGGAGTTAAAAGATGAGGTTAGTGGCAGGTTCAGAGTTCAGGGAACCAGATGAAGAGGTTTGGCTCCCCTGAATCTCCTTTAGAATTCATTCAAGGTAGGGAGTTGTGGGAACCCCTTTCTGACAGTGTAAAGGTCCTTTGTAAAGGAATTTATGAACCCAAAAAGCTAGACTGATAAAAAGAAGTTTATTGTTAGCATTGGGAAATCAGCCTTTGCTATGCATGAATAGAAAGACTGAATTCCTTAGTGGCAAGGTCCCCAGCAGAGAAGTAAAGGTTCTAGTAGAAAGATCCTGACAGAGAGTCTCATTAGGGAAATAGGAGAGGATAAAGAAAGGGTAATGCTGAAAGAGAATATCATTTCAGCAGACAGATTGCTGCTATGCCAGAGATGACATATTAGGTCCTCTTCAAGGATTGAGCTTAAAATTTGCTCTTTTTATTATAGAAATCTTGGCTACAAGCTGGGGTTTTTGCTCTTGATGGGGACTGGTCATCTTAAGCTGGAATTTGAATAGAATTGGAGTGTTTCTTGATTAATCTCCAATTCAAAGGATTAGAATCTCCTAGGACTCAACTAGCCCCACCTAGATAACAGAATGAAGCTGATCGTCTTGTTTCCTTTGGGTGGGGTCTTTACAGGATTCAAGAAGATTTTCTCCTTGAAGGAATTTTAGAGATTTTCTGGGCTCCCTTGTCAGTACTACTGTCTTATACTAAAAAGTAAGCCATCTAACAAAGGTGTTTTTTTCCCCATCATTTCAGGTTCGTCTGACTTCATGACACTTGCTTTTTTAGAAGATACTGAAGTGCTCTTTACCATTTCCTTCTCTAGTTTACTTTATAGATAAAGAAACTGAGACAAACAAGGTAAAGTGGTTTGTCCAGGGTCACACAGCTAGTAAGTAGGTATCTACATTCAAGCACCTGTGCTGTTTTAACCAAATTCTGGCCAATTTGGGGTTCTTCAGGACACGTGAACTTGTTAGGGAAGAAATACATCATGTGTTTTCACTGTTGAGCCATTGAGTGGGCTTCCCAGAGGCCCTGTGTGAAGGCCAGACTCTATAATGTGATAACTGTTATAATCTCATGAAAACAAACTCCCTCTGGCTACATAAAGCTGCTTTTTATGTGTTTTTGTATCTTTACCCAATTAGAATGTAAATGAGTTCAGAAGCTGCCTTTCACATAGCTTGATACATAGTATATGCTAATAAATGTTCATTGCCTGACTTACCTATAGGAAAGGCAGTTCTTCTCATCAAGGCCAATTTGTCTGTATAAATTGACATGATTCCTTTTTTTTTTCCCCCAGGGAAATAAAAATTTCCCTCTCTTTCCCTTATCCTTAGTGTCTCCTGATCTCTCCCTTCCGTGTTTTAACATGCCAGACTCCCTCATACTCAAAAGTTGTGCCAGATGGCCAAAATCAAAGATTTACTGATTTCCCTTTTCCTCTCCCTACTCCTTTGTTTCTCCTTCTTGTTTTTATGTAAATAGCCTGTTCTAGCATTCTATGTATTAATTGGTTGCTCTATGACAAGGCGTTCTTAACCTAAGATCCACAAATACATTTCATTGAGTCTGGAAAATACAATAAATTTGGCTTTGTTTTAGATTTAATATTTTGATAATTATATTTCAATATACTTGGTTTCTTCTGTAATAAATTTATGTGTGCAACATCATTCTGAAAAGAAGGCTTCATGGTTCTGCCAGTGGAAATACATGACAGAATTTAAGAACCTCTATAAATTAAATCAGATCTGCCCTTTAAGATTTGACCCTTTGGGCTATTAAACTGTGCATAATCTTTGATTCTGCAGTGTCTCTACTAAGTCTGTATCCCAAAGAAATCATAAAATGAGGGAAAAGGACCCACATGTACAAAAAAAATTAGCAATCCTTTTTGTAGTGGCAAGGGATTGGAAACTGAATGGATTCCATCAATTGGGGAATGGCTATACCAATAATGATATATGAATGTAATGGAATATTATCGTTCTATAAGAAATGATGAATAGGCTGATTTCAGAAAAGCCTGGAAGGCTTATATGGACTGGTGTTGAATGAAGTGAGCTGAATCAAGAGAACATTGTACAGTGTTAACAAGATTCTGTAATGATCAACTGTGATGAACTTAACTCTTTTCATCAATGAAGTGATTCAAGGTAATTCCAATAGACTTGGGATGGAAAGTGCCAATCTATATCCAGAGAGAGAGAACTTTGGAGAATAAATATGGATCAAAGCATAATATTTTCACCTTTTTGTTGTTGGTTTACTTGTTATTTTTTTCTTTCTCATGTTTCTTCCCCTCCCCCCCTTTTGATCTGATTTTTCTTGTGCAATATAACAAATATGGAAATATGTTTAGAAGCATTGCACATGTTTAACCTATATCAAATTGTTTGCTGTCTTGGGGCAGGGGAGAGAGGGTGGGAGAAAAATTTGATACACAAAGTTTTGCAAAGATGAATGCTGAAATATATTTGTATGTATTTGGAAAAATAAAACACTATTGAAAAAAAAAGACAAAAAAATAAAAAAAGGTTTGGCCCTTTGGATTTAGAGGGAGGGAGTAGGGTGAAGATTATTTTAGAAGTTTCACCTTAGTTTTTATTTCTTCCTTGAAATACCTTCCATGGTGATTGGGGGATGAGGTTAGTATTTTATAGTCTTTAAACTCTAACAAAGTGTTCTTTTAATCAAGGCTTGACAAATTTTTAGCAAAACATTCACTATGGTTCTGGAAGCCATGAACAAAGAGAGAGTTTTGCTAACTTGAAAAGGGTAAAGAAAATAGAGAAATAACAGATCTTTTTTCAGGGAAGAGAATCTTAAATCATATTGCTGTGTTTTTGAAATGCTTCTACAAAAGATGGTGATGTTCTGCATCTCTACTGAGACCAAAACAAGAAGGGATGATGACAAATTTCCTGCTAGTAAAGTCTGGTTAAACACTGGAATAGAATACTAAAAGGGGTCCCAGATTCTTCTGAAAAACATTTTTCAAACAAAATAAATTTTTATGCCTGGGAAATGGTATAAGCTTGCCTGTTTTGATGATGGGAGAAGGGGGTTGAGTAAGAATTCTGAGCCTTTTAAATAGATGAGTCACATTTGCATATTCAACATTCTCTTGAACACAGCTGTAATTAAGAAGTTATTTTATTCTGCTATCATAAGTGGTGAATCAAGCTAGTTATCTTTGTAGAAGCTAATCATTATTAAGTAAGTAAATGACACTGGGGTGTCACAGGCTCTCAACAAAGGCTGTAACAAGATTGGTGGGGGTTCAAGTCTATGGCATAAGAGAAGAAACAGTTTAATTCCTCAGGGTATCCCTTTGGAATCCTGAAGGCAACACAGCAGGTCTGACTTTGGGAGCCCTGTGGACACATTATATATTAATATATTAATTTTTCATATTAAATATCATATGTTCATGATGCTTCTCTGATCAACTTCTTCAAATAAATTCCAAAAAAACTCAGAATAATTACTTAGGGAGAGAAGTAAACTCTATTTTGAAAGATAAGAAAGGAATGAATATGGATAGATAGAAATCACAGAAGATGACTTGTGATTATTTTCTAAATGAATTAGAAACCCAAAAGGAATAATTACAAGCAGTGTAGTTTGAAGAGAGGGATTTGGCTAGTTTTTGTTTTGTTTTGTTTCGTTATATATACATATATATATATATATATATAGAAGCTACAGGCTGCATAAAAAGTGGATTATTTTTTCATTTCTCTACTTTTATTTGTTTTACTTTTCAACATTTATATTTACAAAATTTTGATTCCCTTTTTTTTTCTCCTTCCCTCTCTCCTCTCTCCCCTCCCCAAGACATGAAGCAATCTCATATAGGTTATCTAAGTACAATCATATTAAACATGTTTTTACATAAGTCATCTTGTGAAAGGAGAATCAGAACATAAGGGAAAAACCACCAAAAAAAATTTTTTTTTTAAATGGAAAAAATGTGTCAATTTACATTCAGAATCCTTAGTTCTTTCTCTGAGTATGGATAGCATTTTCTATAATGAGTGTTTTGGAAGTGTCTTAGGTCATTGTATTGCTGAAAAAAGTGAACTCTATCAAAGCTGATCATCACATAATGTTGCTATTATTGTGTACAAGGTTCTCCTAGTTCTGTTCACTTCATTCAATATCAATTCATTTAAGTCTTTCCAGATTTTAGAAAGTGGGTATTCACAGAGAAGGCAGGATCATCCAAGATATGGATGGGTAAAATTAAAGCGAAAGGTACAAAAGTCCAGGTGGAGCTTTCTGAAATCCAGTATCAGTATGTATCCAGCAAGCAGGAAGTAATGACATCATGGTATTATGATATAGTTATATACCCTGATCACCCTGATGATGATGAAGAGCTTATGTTCTTCCTGGATGGGAACTGGCAGAAATCACAGGATCATAGAATTTTGATCCATAAATGACCTAATCAAATGTTTTTTTTTTTTTTTTTTTATAGAAGATGAAATTGACTCAGAGAGGTTTAAGCAATTTCCCTAATGTCACATGCATTATATGTACAGAGTTGAAATTTGAACTTAGGTCTTCTGATTATAAAACCACTGACCTTTCTATTAGAATACATGACCTTTCATTGAAAGTAAGATTTCTGAGACTCTTGGTATCATATCCACTTCTTTTTTTTCCTCTCATCACTCCACTCCCTATTGGAAACACTTATTCCTAATAAATGTTGCTCCAGAAATATGACTGATAATAAGAAAAATCTGACATTTATATTGTAATGCTGAAGAAACTGAGGCAAGACAGAAATTGGTTTTTAATATTTTAATTGTGGAGAGTTTAAACTAGCCAGTGGAATGGGACTCATGTACAAAAATTATTTGACCTTGACCAATTGAGGCAAAGACCTTTTAAAAGGTCCTTAGCTAATTAGCATTTATAAGCAGGATATAGAAATTGAGAAGGCAATTAGTCTAACATTTTACAACTGTTGTCTTTACTTCAGAGAGAGAGAGAGAGAGAGCTGAGAGGATCAACTTAGTATTTACAGCTTGGATCATGGAGTAGTTCCTGTCAGAGAAGGGAGTAGGACCATTATTGGATAGATAGGGACTTCTTATGAGGGCATAGTTAGGAAGTGAGATAACATAATTCTATTCCGGGTAGTTTTGGACAAAAATGGAGTCAGAGTGGTGAGTACCTGGATCATTGTTTTTCTTTTCTATCCATTGTGTCACAATGTTATGTAAGACTCAATTTCCATTCTTAATTGAGAGGAAGGGAAGGGGTGGGGGTCAGCATCCAACAATATAATTTTGCTTTATATACCTTATTTCATTTTATCTCATAACAATAGGTGCAATAGGTAATCCAGGAATTATCTCCATTTTATAGATGAGAAAACTGAGTCTGAGTGAGGTTATCCCAGGCATATCCCTGGGATCATGCATCACACTCAGGTTTTTCATGATTTCAGGTCTGAGTTTTCAAGTGTAGCAAACTGTCCACAATCTATTGAAAAAGAGAACAAAAAAAGTTATGTATTTCATTTCATATCTTTCAGATATGAAAAAAATTAATTCTAATCTCATTTTTCTCCTCTGTAAAAAGGAAATGATCCTTAGTCATTTGATGTCATTTTCATCTAATGATTACAAACTTCCAAGCCCCTTTTAGACTAATTTTTTTTCAGATATTCAATAAATGCTTGTTGACTTGATAATAAAAAAGAATAGTTCATACTTTTCAATGATTTATTCAATAAAATAGTTGCCCAATACTATATGATGACCAGTTCTGATGGACCTGGCCATCCTCAGCAACGAGATCAACCAAATAATTTCCAATGGAGCAGTAATGAACTGAACCAGCTACTCCCAGAGAAAGAACTCTGGGAGATGACTAAAAATCATTACATTGAATTCCCAATCCCTATATTTATGCCCACATGCATTTTTTATTTCCTTCACAAGCTAATTGTACAATATTTCAGAGTCTGATTCTATTTGTACAGCAAAATAACGTTTTGGTCATGTATACTTATTGTGTATCTAATTTATATTTTAATGTACTTAACATCTACTGGTCATCCTGCCATCTGGGGGAGGAGGTGGGGGGTAAGAGGTGAAAAATTGGAGCAAGAGGTTTGGCAATTGTTAATGCTGTAAAGTTACCCATGCATATATCTTGTAAATAAAAGGCTATTAAATAAAATAAAATAGTTGCCTTCATTCAACAAGACATTATAGAAAAAGGTAGAAAATTCAATAATAGTAATAGCTAGCATTTATACAACACTAAGGTTTGCAAAGCATTTTACAAATATTTCATTTAATGCTTACAATATGTAAAGCAAATGTTATTACTATCTCCATTTTACAAATGAAGAAATAAGGCTAATAAAGGGTAAATGATATGGTAAAGGATCATACAGATAATCAATGAGGCAGAATTTGAACTAACTTTAAAATACTAATTAATCAGACTAATTTTTGTAATGCCGGAGAAACTGAGGCAGGATAGAGATTAGAGAACAATTTAATATTTTATTTGAAAGGGAGAGATTTACGGGACCAAATGGATCCATGGTTTGGTCCCGGAGCTGAATGAGACTATCATCTCCAAGAATCCAGCATCAAATGTTGGATACAAGATTCTTTTATAGGGTAACAAGAACGATGACATAATGGAGGAGGTACCTGAGATGGGGATGACCTAATGGGGGGAGGCACCTAGGAAGACATAATGGAGGGAGGTACTGGAGAGGTTCCTGATATTCTAATGATGTCTAAAATGGATAAAGACCTTTATCCCATCAAATATTAAGAGTGAATGATTATAGCCTGAGGTCTAAGATATAAGACCTTTATTCAACAAACATTCTAATGATTAAGAGAGAATAGTCATAGCCTGAGGCAGAATAATTGAAGTAGGATAATTAGGGAAACTGGGTCAGGACATTAAAGGGAACTGTGGCACAACATTTTAAAGTAAATGGCTAATATTTAGTATTGCTGTTTTTTTGTTTTGTTTTGGGATTTTTTTGCAAAAGAAAAAAATATCCTTTACCATTTTATTTTAGATTCACAGATAGTCATAAAACCAACTCAGAATTATTTATCACAGCACCACCTAGTGACTACAAAGAATGACTGTAATAAAAACTACTTTTAGTAAACTATTATCTACTGGGTGCCAAGCATTATGCTAAGGACAAAGGATACAAAATGGGGCATAAACAGTCCTACTCTCAAGGAACTCACAACATAAAAGGGAAGCAAAAGGTTTGGGAAAGGCTTTTTTTGTAGAAGACAGGATTTTAACTGGGATTGAAAGGAGACCAAAAAATAATGAGACAACATTTGGGACACGGGAAATAGCCAATGAAAATGCTGTTGGGAATTGGGAAATGGGAAATCTTGCTGTAGAACAGAAAGAGGCCCAACTTCCATAGATTGCAGAGTATAGGGGGAAGAAAAAGCAGAGATTTAAAGTGTAAAAAATATTAGAAAGGCAGGGAGGTCAGATTAAAAAGAGCTCTGAAAGCCAAACAAAGAATTTTATATTTGATCCTAGAAAGAATAAGGAACTACTAGATTTTATTGGGTGGCGGTGAAGATGGGGGATGGCACATGTGTGATAAGGTCAGAATTGTGTTTTAGTAATATCACTGAGGGCCGCAAAGCCATTAAAAAAAAAAAAAAAACTGACATGAGTAATTTTAAATGTGTTTTTAGCAGGATTTTAAAATATGTGAATTTGAGAAATATTCCAATAGTCTATTATGGCTCACTGAAATATGGATTATATTGGTATTTCAGAAAACTGCTGCTACTGGTGCAGTGAAAATCCTAATATGGTCATGTATTAGTCATTTAACATTCTCTCTTCAGTTTAGAATCATTAAGTTTAATAAGGTATTCTGAAGCATATCACTGTAGGAAACAGCTTTGCTCTTAATATAAAGAAACACTAAAATACAAATTTAGCCAGATTCAAGGAACTAAAGAATTTCTTTCCAGAAGAAACTGTGGGGATTCTTTGGGGGAAAAAATCTACTTTCTCTCTCTCTCTCTCTCTCTCTTTCTCTCTCTCTCTCCTTCTCTTTCTGTCTGTCTCTCTTTCCCTCTCTCTGATGAGAAAAGCATGTAGTGGATAAAACATTGAGTAAGAATCATATCTCAGACATTTACCTCAGAGACTTACTAGCTATGTGATCCTAAGCAAATCATTTAGAATTTATGTACCTCAGTTTCCTTATATGTAATACAAAGAGTTTGGATTTGGTGACCATTAAGGTCCCTTATAACTCTAAATCTTTGATCCTACCTTTATTGTCAGTATGATTTTGACAGTTGTCTCTGAACAATAATTATTGGTTCTTAAGGTGACTATTGTCAAAATCATGTCTGTCTCTTTAGAGGATGTTCTGACTCATTCTACCCTAGTCTGTGTCTGAGGATGAATGACATCTACCTTCTTCTTGACTTTGGTGACAGCGGCAGCAAAGAAAACAAATAGCTTGACTCCTGGATTCTTCATCTATTTCTGGTCTGGACTCCTTTGGTCTTCTCCAGCAGATTGCTGCCTTGGTCACCTGCCCTTTCTGTGATCTTCACCTACCTAATAAGTTCCTTCCCTATTTCCTTTAAGCATGTCTATCTTAAAAAAAGAATTCACTAGTCTTTACTGTGTTTTAAGCTTTTTATCCTTTATTTCTGTTCCTTTTCTCAGGCAAACTGAAAAATCTGTCTGTGGTCACTGTCTTCACTCCTTTCATTTTGAGAGCTTCAGAGTCTGACTTGTGACTTCATCACTCAACTGAAACTGTTCTCTCCAAAGAATGTGATCTTTAAATGGCCAAATCTGATAGTTTTTCTCAGGCCATATCTCAATGAATCTATCTGCTCAATGTGACAACATTGCAACTAGGCCTCTTCTCCTAGATGTCTAGATTTTTGACATTACTCTCTTCTAGTTTTACACTGGCCTGTAGATTAAATTGTTCTGTCTCAGTCTATTGCTGGCTCATCATCTATATTATCCCTCTTACGTGCTTCGGAGTCTTGGGCCTTTTTTTTTCTTCACCCCTTATTCTCTGTCTGTCCTTGTCTCTCTTTCTCTGCTCTCTCCCCCTTCCCTCTCTTTTCCCTCTCCTTCCTCCCCCTCCATCAATTGTCATGAGTTTAATGATCATTTCTATATAAATATTTATCATTTCCCCTCAAGTCTTCTTCGAAACTTCCCTATTCTTGTGAAAGACACCAACATTCTTGCAGTTTCCCAAGTTCTTAATATCAGCATTATTCTTGCCTCCTCATTCTCCTTCACTCCACATATATTTGCCAGATATTGCTGTTCCTACCTCCATAGCTCTCTCATTCAAAACCTTTTCTTTGATACCCTCTTGGTTTAGCCTCCCATTGCCTCTTACCTAGACTATCACAACGGACTTCTCATTGGTCTTCCTGTCTCAAGCCTATTTCTCCTCTTCTCCATTCTCTATACAGTTGCCAAATAGATTTTTCCTTAAACATACATCTGACCAATTCATTCTTTGTTTAATATAAACTAGAGAGGTTCCTTATTACTTGTAGGGTAGCCTCCCACCCAACTATTCTGCTTGGTTTTTTTTTAAATGCTTCACAATCTACCTTTCCAGTCTCTTTATGCATTACTCTAATTTTTATTTTTTATTTTTGTTAATTAGTCATGTCCAACTCTTCATGACCTCATTTTGAGTTTTCTTGGCAAAGATACTGGAGAGGTTTGCCATTTTTTTCCTCAAACCCATTTTATAGATGAGAAAACTGATGCAAACTGGATTAAGTGATTTACTCAAAGTCACACAGCTAGTAAGTGTCTGAATCAGTTTAGAACTCAGGAACATAATCGTTCCTGATGCCAGGGTCAGCATTATCCATCTAGATGTCCTATATTGTGTTAATAGCTCACCCCCAAAAAAGTTTCTATTAAGTTATATACTGTCTCACTTGCCTACTTGGTTCAGTGATAGCATACTGCTATGCCCAAGGGAGTATTGCATAACAATGCAGTTGATGTTAGGAAGAAGAAGATTCAAATCCCAGTTCAGATACTTACTATCTGTATGACCCTAGACAAGTTATTTAAACTCTCTAGGTTTCAATTTTCACATCTGTAAAATTGGGAGGGGGGTGTGTGACTCAATGACTTTCTACTGCTAATTCTATGATCCTATGTTTTCCCAAAGATGAAACTAGCTAAATCAAAAATAACTTTTTTTTAAGAGAGTAGAGAGCTTCTATTAATTTTAATATATTCCCTTCTTCCCTAATTATCAATCATAATAAGCAATATTTCTAAAGCACTTAACTATGTGCCAGGCAAAATATTAAATGTTTTAAAATTATCTTATTTGATCCTCACCACAACCCTGGAAGGTAGTTGTTTATTATTATCCCCATTTTATAGGTGAAGAAATGGAGGTAAACAGAGGTTATATGAATTGACCAGGGTCATACTAATTTGTGTTTGAGGCTGAATTTGAACTGAGATCTTCTTGACTGTAGCCTTAGCACTCTACTGTGCCAGCTACTTACCTCCTAACTCTTTCATTACTTTTTGTTTAACTATCTTATGTCTATTTTATGTTTATTCTTTATTTATATGAATATATATTCGTGTATAAATGTGTGTGTACTATTTCCTCATTAAGATCCTTAAGATAATGACTAAAACTTTTTTCTTTCTTTCTTTTCCTTCCTTTCTTCTTTCCTTTCTTCCTTTTTTCCTTCCTTCCTCCCTCCCTCTCTTCCTTCCTTCTTTTCTTCCTCCCTTTCTTCTTTCCTCCTCCCTCTCTTTCTTTCTCTTTCCTCCTCTCTTGCTCTCTTCCTTGCTCTTTCTTTCTTTTTCTAACTTTTTCTCTCTTCCTCCCTTCCTCCCTTCCTTTCTTCTTTCCTTCTTCTTTCCTTTCTTCCTTCCACCCTGTCTCTCCCCCTTCCTCTCTCCTTCTCTCCCTCCTTCCTTTCCTTTCTTTCTTTGTTTCTCCCTCCTTCCTTTTTGTATTTATCTTCTTAGCACCAAACACATAGAAGACATTTAATAAAGGCTTGTTCATTGATTGATTAATTGATTCCAGGGACAAAGTTTATTAGACATAATAGAAAATAATTTTCAGTTTGAACATATGTACAAATAGCTTTAAAGGAATAATTGTTCTAGGGAAGTTGAATTTTGAAAAACAAAATATTTTCTTTGTACAGTCAACTCTCAATTATCTATGGATGGGTTCCATTCCAGTGCTAGCATCTCCTGCTTTAACCTCAGTGTGTCTTAAAGCTGCATTCCTTAACCACTGTGGTTGGAGAGAAGTTTTTCAATTTTTTTTTTTTATTTGATTCCCTTTTGTCAGGGATGTTTACTCCTTGCAGATGCTGTTGGCAGGCTCCATCCACCTCTGTGTTTGACAGTCATTTTTCTTCTCTGATGATTGACTAATGCCCTCTGGTGGAAAGCATTGAATGAAGGAGAAAAAAATCAGTCCTCTCCTACTGGGACATTTTCTATAAACTGTTTCCAACCTTTTTTGTAGATGTTACTTAGCTCACACAAAATCTTCCTTTCCCTTGTTCATATAATTGATCCTTGATAAAGCTGGTAACATAATAACATAATTATGAGGAACATAACAACTGGGAGCTGAAAAAAACCTGAGTGGAACAGGAGATACTCATCTGGCAGTTAGAAAGACATGTCAGTCAGTTACTTCTAGGAACCAAGATGATGACATAAACAACAAATCGATATAACTCTCTCATGCTCATCTCTGGGCAAATGATCAGCAAATGATCACTGGAGTGAAGATAGTACTCAGTCCAGGACAGTAAGCTTCCCAGCCAACAGGCAGCAAGCCCCACCTCAGCAAGCCAGCAGGAGATTCTGAGCCTCTAGTGTGATGGAGTGTCTGAATGCCAATACCAAGATCCCCCACATAGTTTAGGAGCTGGAGGAATACAGCTCCAGAAACCACCATGTACTTCAGGGTAGGCCTGGACAAACAGGCATCCTGCAGAAGCCAGACCTCCCCATATTTCAGCAAAGCCCCTAGCAACTAGGTATACGCCAACCCTACAGATGTTTAAGCAAACAGATAATTGCTAGCATGAACCTGAAAGGCTTCGGTGTAGTCTTAAGCAAATGGGCAGACTCCAGAGGCAAAATGCCATATGATTCAGTGCTGAAGGGAAGCAGAAATGCCCTGGCAGGCCTCAGCACATACCAGATATCACCACTAGGACATCGGCTCACCACCAGGTTAAGTTGTTAGACCCCTTTAGCCTCTACTAGTGTCAGCCACTCCCAAACCCCCATCACATTCCCAGATATGTGGGACCCCATGGACCTCAGGTAAAGTCAGGACCTGCAGCACCGGGCACAAGAAACCTGAAACAATACTTCCTTGGAGAAGAGATCAAATTTTAAAGTAAAGAAAAAGGCCCTTCCTCCCTCTCCCCACCTCAAAAAAAAAAAAAGAAATGAAAAAAAAGAAAAGAAAATTATTATGGTGACAAGAAAGATAAAGACACAAACTCAGAAGAGGACAACTAAATCAAAACACCTATGGGCAAAACCCCAAAGAAAAATGGGAAGTGGCCTCAAATCCAGACAAAATTCATGGAATAATTCAAAAAGGAACTTAAAAATCATATAAGAGAGGTAGAAGAATAATTGGGATAAGAAATGAAAGTGATGCAAGAAAATCATGTAAAAAAGAGAATCAATAGCTTGGAAAACTATTTAAAAAGTAGAATTGGAAAAGGAAATACAAAAATCCACTGAAGAAAAATAATGCTTTAAAGAATACAAATGGCCAAATGGAAAAGAAAGTACAAAAGCTATTTAAAGGAAAAAAAACACCATCTTAAAAGTTAGAATTGGGTGAATGTAAGCTAATGACTCTATGAGACATCAAGAATCAATAAACAAAATCAAAAGAATGAAAAAAATGGAAAATTCTCATGGGAAAAACAACAGATATGGAAAATAGGTCTAGAAGAGATAATATCAAAATCAATGGAGTACCTGAAAGCTATAATCAAAAGGAGAATATGGACAACATCTTTCTAGGAAAACTGTCCTAACATCCTGGAACCAGGGGGCAAAATAGACATTGAAGGAATCCACCAATCACCTCAGGAAAGAGATCCCAAAAATAAAAGCTCCAAGGAATACTATAGGCCAAATTTCAAAACTATCAGGTTAAGGGAAGAAAGGACTGTAAATGGTTAGAAAGAAACAATTAATTCAAATATCAGGGAGCCACAAACAGGATTACAATGGACTTGACAGCTGCAACATTAAAGGACTGAAGGCCATAGAACATGGTATTCTGGAAGGCAAAGGAGCTAGGACTACTACTAAGAATCACCCAGCAAAATTAAGTATCAAAGGAAAAATGGTCATTCAATAAAATAGAAGGATTTCAAGAAGATCAGAAGTAAACCAAAATTTTGACTTCTAATATCAAGACCCAAGAGAAGGCAGAAAAAGTTAAAAGGAAAAACAAAACAGAAGGGATTCAACAGAGCAAAAATGTTTACATCCACACATGGGAAGATAATACTTGTAATTCTTAAAAATTGTATCACTAATAGTATAGCTAGGAAAAATACACATAGACAGAGGGTATGGCCATAAGGTAAATTTGAGGGAATGATTTTAAAAATTTAGGGATGAAAAAAAGGAGTAAATTGCATGCAGAAGAAAAGGAGAGGTAGAATGATGTAAATTATTTCACGTGAAGAGGCACAAAAAATTATTACAGTGGATGAGAATATTGTAAAGTAGGTGATAAGCATTGCTTGAATATTGTTTTCATCATAATTAGCTCAAAGAATTCTCCCAGTTTTATTCATTTCACTTTGCAACAGCTCATGTAAGTCTTTCCTGGTGTTTTTCTGAAATCAACCTGCTCATCATTTTTTATAGAAAAATAATATTCCATTATACTCATACATCATAACTTATTCATCCATTCCCCAGCTAATGGATAATGATCCATTTTCTTGCCACTACAAAAAGGACTACTACAAACATTTTTGCACAAGTACATCCTTTTCCCTCTCTTGTGATCTCTTTGGGATACAGACCCAGTACAGACACTGCTGGATCAAAGGGTGATCTTTCACCTAGTGAAAGAGGAAATTTTTTGCCTCAATTGCTACCTAGCCTTAATCACTGAATGAATGAGGCCTTAGTCAAACTGAGACCTGTTGAAGACCTTAGCTTAAAAAGGCTAAGGTCTCCCATTTCATCTTGGGCCTTCTCCAGTTGTCTTGATATATATCTTGTCACTGCATCCTGATGACTCTGGAGGGGAAAGTGAGGCAGGTGACCTTACACAGCCCTCCCTTATCCAAATACAATTGTCAAGGTCATCTTCAAGTATGAAGGAAAAACAACAATAAATATACACAATCAGTTGAATATAGAAATCTATCTTAATTGACAGAGAAATAGGAGGGAAGAAATTAAGTAAAACAGCAAAAGGAACTGACAGGAAGGAGGACAGATCAGGGGAAGTGATAGAAGAAAAACACTGGTGAGAATGAAAAGAGTGAAAGGAGAAAGAGGACAAACAGGAGGAAGAATAGCATGAAGGGAAATTCCCAGATAGTAATCATAACTATGAATATGTAAATTAGAAGAGCAATAATTAGTCTACCTGTCAGATCTATGTGAAGGGAAAAAATTCATGCCAAGAGAGCATTATGAAATACAAAATAGATAATTTGGTCACATTAAATAAAAACTTTTGTACAACAAAATCAATGAAACAGATTAGAAGGAAAGCAGGAAGCTGAGAAACAATCTTTATAGTAAGTGTTTCTGAAAAAACATCATTTCTGGAATATATGGAAAACTGAATCGAATTTATAAGAATGCTAGCAATTTGCCAAAAATGATAAGTGGTCAAAAGATGCAGTTCTCAGATGAAGAAATCAAAGATATCTACTGGCATATGAAGAAGTTCTCTAAGTCACTTTTATTTATTGATTTATTTCCCACATTTTAATAGTATTTTATTTTTCCAAATACATGCAAAGATAATTTTCAACAATCACCTTTGCAAAACCTTGTGTTCCAAATTTTACTACCTTCCCCCAAGACAGGAAGCAATCCAATATAGCTTAAACATGTGCAATTTCTCTAAACATATTTCCATATTCATCATGTTGCACAAGAAAAATCAGATCAAAAGGGAAAAGAAGAGAAGAAAGAAAAAAAGCAAACAAACAATAACAACAAAAGGTGAAAAAACTATGCCTTGATCCACATTCAGTCTCCATAGTTCTCTTTGTCTCTAAATGTAGTTGGCACTTTCCATCACAAATCTATTGAAATTGGAATCAATACAGAAGATTTCATTTTGACTCAGCAGTTCTAGCAGTACTAAGCCAATATTATAAAGCAACAGTCATCAAAACCATTTGGTACTGGCTAAGAAATAGAGTAGTTGATCACAATAGTCAATTACTATAGTAATCTAGTGTTTGATAAATCCAAAGACCCCAGCTTTGGGTATGAGAACTCACTATTTGACAAAAATTGCTGGGAAAATTGGAAAAATAGTATGACATAAGGAAGACAACACCCTATATCAAGATAAAGTTGAAATGGGTTCATGATTTAGACATAAAGAGTGATACTATAAATAAATTTTCAGAAGAACAAAGGATAGTCTACCTCTTAGATCTGGAGACAAGGAAGGAATTTGTGGCCAAAGAAGAACATAATTTTGATTATATTGGCTAAAAAGTTTTTGTACAAACAAAATCAATGCGGACAAGATTAGAAGAGCAACAGAAAACTGGGGAATTTTTTTTTTTTTTTTTTAACATCCAGTGGTTCTGATGAAGGCTTCATTTCTTTTTTTTTTTTTTTTTTTTTTTTTTTTGCTGAGGCAATTGGGGTTAAGTAACTTGCCCTGGGTCACACAACTAGAAAGTGTTAAGTATCTGAGACCAGATTTGAATTCAGGTCCTCCTGACTTTAGGGATGGTGCTCTATCCACTGCACCATCTAGCTTCACCCTAAAGACTTCATTTCTAAAATATATAGACAATTCACAGAAATTTATAAGAATACAAGCCATTCTCCATTTGATAAATGATCAAAGAATATGAGCAATTTTCAGATGAAGAAATTAAAACCAGTTCTAGTCATATGAAAAATGCTCTAAATCACTATTTATCAGAAAAATGCAAATTAAGACAACTCTGAAGTACCATTACACATCTCTCAGATTGGCTAAGATGACAGAAAAGAGAATGATCAAATGTTGGAGGGGATGTGAGAAAACTGGGTCATGAATACATTGTTGGTGGAGTTGTGAACTGATCCAGCCATTTTGGAGAGTAATATGGAACTATGCCCAAAGAAGCTACCAAACTCTGCAATATTCCAAAGATATAAAAAAAGGGAAAAGGACTCATATGTGCAAAAATGTTTGTAGGAGCCTGTTGGAATCCTTACAAAGTGTTAAGTCATTAGAATTGATAAAGACAATAATTATCTCATTTAGCATGGTTCAGTATGATTGATCTGATCCTACAAGGAGATGTTATGGGCCAGAACTTGAAACAAGGTACTAAGTGGAATTGAGGAGACAATCATTATATCTAATTTAGCATTGATTTAATCCTACTACATATAATGGTTTCCCAATGATATAATGATTGGTGTGTACTCAGTGTACAGCATATAAACAAGAAGCTCTCAGGGCCAAAGAGCACTCTGGGAGATTGAGAGCCGGGAGTGAATGGAGGCAACAGTTGTGAAGATTCAGAGGGAGCTGGAGGCGACAAAGGTCAAGCTGCAAGAGCTCTTGGAACCAAAGAAAACTAACTGGGCTATGATAGGCCTCTAAGAAAGCTAATTGGGCCCAAGGAAAGAGATAAGACTTGGAAGGAGAAAATAAACGTTTGGATTTTATCAACTGGCTGCATTTGAAGTGATTATTACTTTGAACTGAAACTAAGGCTATCTCCAGAAAACCTCCCCAAGAAACCTGCCCACAGAGAACAATTATATTATACAAAAGAAGAAGAACACCACATTTTGGTACCAGAATGTGGGACTGACAGTACCTTGATTCCAGTAGAAAAGCTCTGATCCTGGTCCCAGTGGAAAAGCCTGTGATCCTGATTCAGTGGAAAAGTCTTCTCAACCCATAAATTAGGGTGAGTACAACAAAGAAATTTTATTAAAAGAGTTAAAGTAGAATTTCAGCTAAGATGGGACAGATATTTAGAAAACAGCCTTCTGTTTCTGTTCAAGGAAAATGTTTAGAGAACATTGTCAAGATTATGGAAAGCCAAGGTTTGATTATAATTTTGGAGCAGATCACTGAACTTTTAGAAACTGTAAAGCACATATGTCCTTGGTTCTGTATGGAAAAAGAATTGGATCCAAATGAGTGGAAATTAGTAGGAGAGCAACTAGGTGAATACTACAATTCTAATCCAAACTCAGTGGAGTGGAAATTAGTAGAAGAGGATCTTTGTCAATTCTGCAATAAAAATGGACCTGACTCAATTTCCAAAGACACACTTAATACACACAATTTAATACAAATGGTTATAAGAAATTATTTGCGTTAGAATGAAGAAAAAGAAGAAAGAGCAGGAAGGGGAGGTGCCAACTAGGTGAAAAGGAGGAAGAATCAGATAAGAATGAATTTAAGTACAATTTTGAGTGTGATACTTCACAGCAGGAGAAATTGGATCATTCCACATCTCATGACCCTCCCCCCTCAATTAAGAAGGGGTTCTTCATGGGTGGAGGGAGAAGGAGGAGGGGGAGAGGCAGTAATGCAATCAAAACCATCTATTAAGCAGCCTGTGACAAGATTAGAAAAGGCATTGATTAAGGCAAAAAATGAAGGAGAAAATATATCTGATTTTATAAATGCATATCCTGTGATTGAAGAGCTCAACTTTTCAGGTCAAAAAGGGAGAAGATACACTCCTTTTAATTTGGAAAAAATTAAGGATTTTAAAAAGGGTTGCACTCTTTATGGGGCTACATCATCTTATGTTAAGATGTTACTAGATAAATTTGTCTTATGAAATCTTAACCCCGAATGATTGGAAATCCATAGCTAGGACATGTTTAGAACCTGGACAAAATTTGTTGTGGCTTTCAGAGTTTCATGAATTATGTAGGATTCAAGCCCAACACAATAGACAAACAGGAGCTATTGTACAAATTGCTTTTGACCAACTAGCTGGTGAAGGTCAGTATGGAGAGAATTCAGAACAGATTTATTATCCCATACCAGTATATGAGCAAATTTCTTATCTTTTTTTTGTGGGCCTTTTATTTTTATTATTTTTTATTATAACTTTTTATTGACAGAGCCCATGCCTGGGTAATTTTTTTACAACATTATCCCTTGCATTCACTTATGTTCTGACATTTCTCCTCCCTTCCTTCACCCCCTACCCCAAATGGCAAGCAGGCCTATACAAGTTAAATATGTCACAGTGTCTCCTAGATACAATATATGTGTGCAGGACTGAACAGTTCTCTTGTTGCACAGGAAGAATTGGATTCAGAAGGTAAAAATAACCTGGGAAGAAAAACAAAAATGCAAGCAGTTTACATTCATTTCCCAGTGTTCTTTCTTTGGGTGTAGCTGCTTCAGTCCATCCTTGATCAATTGAAACTGAGTTAGATCTCTTTTTATGAGCAAATTTCTAAGGCTGCAATAAAAGCTTGGGGTTCCCTCCCAGGACAAAAACATCGAGGGGAAGCCTTCACAAAAATAGAGCAAGGTCCCAATGAACCTTTTGCGGATTTTGTGGGATAGTTGCAAACAACTGTAACAAGAACCATTGGAGATAATGCTGCCACAGAAATAATGACCAGACATCTGGCTAAGGAAAATGCCAATGAGGTTTGCAAAAGAATTATATGGGGACTAGACAAAGATGCTCCTTTAGAGGAGATCATAAGGCGCTGTGCCACAATGGGCACAAATGCTTATTATACCCAAACTATGATGAACATGGGAAGACAGGGCCCCCCTTGGCAAGGGACTTCTAGCGAAACTTGTAGATGCTTTCAGTATGGAAAAGTTGGACATTTGAGACCTCATTGTAGATATGGAGATAGAATGAGAAGACAGAGTGAGAGAAAAGCCAAAACCCCATGTCCAAAATGCAACTGAGGCTTCCACTGGGCCTCTGAATGTAGATTGGTCCAGAGAAATGAGAGGGAGGGCTCAGCTCCAAGATATCATACAAAAGACAGGTGGCATGATGGCAGCTGAGGTTATATCCAGAGAGTCTTTAGAAGGTCAGGACTCTGATGTGATCAATCAGTCTAAAAGTAATCGCATGGCAGAAATAAATTACAGTTGGGGAGAATACAGGTCTTTTAACCCAACAGGGCAGTGTCCAGTGCAAACAGCTCCAATGTAATTGCCAGATGAGGAGAAATCCCAAAAGTGGTAAATAGAAGGGAATTAGATAGGTTAACTGCCTGGGAGAGAGGGTTTACTTGTATTTCTACAGATGGAGAAGGAATCAGATGGGTTCCAACGAGCCGTATTCACCTTGTCCATCAGAGAAACAGAAAAAGAGAAAAACCTCAAAACAAAGGAGAAGATTTAAGAAACATCTGACACTGAGAGCATGGCTGAAATGAGAGTGTTAAAATAACTTTAAAATCTTCAGGAATCATTGTATTACCTAACACAAGATGAGCCTGTTTCTAGGACTTGAAAACCAGCAGGAATCTTGGATTCCCCGAGATGAAAAATTGTTGATGAGACTATTGCAGTACTTCAAAGCTTATAGGAATTATTGGATTCCTGGCACATGAACTAATGGACAATGGATTCCTTTTGGACTATTTCTAGAACTTGTGGACATGTATAAATTCTCATGTTGATTCATGTTATTTGTTGCATTACTACTAGCCTGTGTTATATTGCTATATGCTTATGTAATTATGTGTAATGCCTCCCATATTGATGGATTTATGTATACCTGTTTCAAGTGAGCCCCTTCAGAAACCTGCTAATCTGATTTGATTTCCCATTTCCTTTGGTGTTTTCATCTCCATGAGATGTCAGGGAGGGTGTAACCACCTTCTTTTTATAGTGTTTTCATTTCTTTTTTGAGCAGGCAGGGAAGACATGATCACCTTGTTTTGGGAGTTCTCACCTTGTTGAGAAGTCAGGGAGGTCATGACGCACCTTATGTTCTAAATCAAAAGAAAGTGGGAGATGTTTGAATCCTCACAAAGTGTTAAGTCATTAGAATTGATAGAGACAATTACCTAATTTAGCATGGTTCAGTATGATTGATCTGATCCTACAAGGAGATGTTATGGGCCAGAACTTGAAACAAGGTACTAAGTGAAATTGAGGAGACAATGGTTAAATCTAGTTTAGCATTGATTTAATCCTACAACAAATAATGGTTTCCCAATGATATAATGATTGGTGTGTACTCAGTGTACAGCATATAAACAAGAAGCTCTCAGGGCCAAAGAGCACTTTGGGAGATTGACAGCCGGAAGTGAATGGAGGCGACAGTTGTGAAGATTCAGGACCAAAAATCGGAGGGAGCTGGAGGCGACAAAGGACAAGCTGCAAGAGCTCTTGGAACCAAAGAAAGCTAACTGGGCTATGATAGGCCTCTAAGAAAGCTAATTGGGCCCAAGGTAAAAGATAAGACTTGGAAGGAGAAAATAAAGGTTTGGATTTTATCAGCTGGCTGCATTTGAAGTGATTATTACTTTGAACTGAAACTATAGAGAACAATTATATTATACAAAAGAAGAAGAACACCACTGGAGCCCTTTTTGTAGTGGCAAGGAACTGAAAACTGAGTGGATGCCCATCATTTGAAGAATGGCTGAATAACTTATGGTGCATGAATATTATGGAATATTATTTTTCAATAAGAAATGATCAGTAGAATGATTTCAGAAAGGCCTGGAGAGACTGGCATGAACTGATGAGAAGTGAAATAAGTTGAACCAAGGGAATATTGCACACAGCAACAACAAAATTATTCAAGGATAAGTTTTGAACGACATGGCTCTTTTCAAAAATATTGGCATGATTCCAGCTAATTCCAATAAACTTGTGATGGAGAGAGCCATCTGCATCCAAAAAGAGACTGTGGAGACTGAATGTAGATCACAACATGGTATTTTTCACCTTTTCTGCTGTTGTTTGCTTGCTTTTTGTTTTCTTTCTCTTTTTTTCCTTTTTGATCTTATTTTTCTTGTGTAGCACAATTGTGGGAATATGTATAGAAAAATTGCTCATGTTTAACATTTTGGATTACTTACTGTCTAGAGGAGAGAATAAGGAGAAGAGAGGGAGAAAAAATTTGGAACACAAAGTTTTTCAAGGGTTAATGTTGAAAACTATTTTGGCAAGACCCCAGGATGGGAATTAACCAGTGTGAAGTGCAAATACCTCCAGGCTAGCTCTACAGAAACAGCAAATGGGGAATCCTGTGACTAGCTGGATTTGACTTGATGCCTCAGCTGGAACCACAGGAACTTTCACTTTCTGGAAAGTGGGGAGTGGAGAGTGGAGGTTCGGAGTCAGGGAAGATTGAGGAAACCTCTGCTAATTAGGAATGCCAGATCCAGCTGTGCTACAGAGACCCAATCCTATGTGAGAAGGAGCCAAGATTCATGGTGCAAAGGCCACAGTGGGGCAGGGATGCTGGTGGCTGTGGTCACTTGCAAGAGGAGGGTGGTTTGGGATTTCAGGTCAGAGGGGGGAGCTGAAGTGAAGCTAGAGGCACCTTGCCCTGAAACCCAGGATTAGCAGTACTTACACTAATATTTCTTTCTTTCTTTTTTATTTTAATGAACAGGCAAAGAAAAAAAGAACTCAACCCCAGAAACTTACTATGGGAATAGGCAAGACTAAGGTTCATCTTCAGAGGAGGACAGTGAAATTAAAAAAAAAAAAAAAGCCTTTTCTATTCCAAAGAGTAATGTAAGTAGCTACTTCCTCAAAAATAATCTTTAGAAGAACCCTAAAAAGACTTTAAAATCAGGTGAGAGAGATTGAAAAAAAATCCAAGAAAAACAATAAATTGGGGAGGAAATACAGACTCTTCAAGAAATAATTATCTGAAAATTAAAATTGACAAGTAAAAGCCAGGGAAGCTATAAAAGACCAAGAAATAACAAAGCAAAATATAAAGGATGAAAAAATAGAACAGAATGTGAAACATAAGAAACATAACAGATCTGGAGAACAGATCAGGAAGAGAATATATAAGAATAATTGGACTGCCTGAATGCTGTGACCATAAAAAGAACCTTGACCCAATAATGTAAGAAATAATCGATGAAAATTGTACTGAAGTAATAGAACAGGAGAGGAAAGTAAAAATAGAAAAAAAAATCCATCAATTAAAACATCAAAGAGCTCTTTTGTGGAAACCTCAAAGGAATATTATTTCTAACTTTCAGAACCTTCAGATCAAAGAGAAAATTTTGCAGAAATAAACAAAAAGCAATTCAAATATGATGGAGCTACAATTAGAATTGTACAGGATTTGGCAGAAGCCACAATAAAAAGACTGCAGGTCCTGGAATAATAAATACAATCAAAAGAACTAGGCTTGTGGCCAAAAATATAATATTCAGCAAAATTATCCATAATATTGAACCAAAAAATAGACATTCAATGAACTTGCAGATTTTCAGGACTTTGTCTCAACTAAACCTGAACTTACTAGAAAACTTAACATATAAGAGCCAATATCAAAGATTAATTTTAAGGAACTCAACATGGGCATAACATTTGTTTGTTGTGCATGGAAATATATATCATATATTTATTTAAGATTGACTTTAGTAACTGACTTTAGTAGCTCAAAAGAATGATTGGGGAAGAGTTGAGTGTGATTTGATTCTAAAAAGCAATATTATCTAGGAAAATGTAAAAATAATAATTATGTTATACAAACGAGGTGCAGAGAGAGAACTGATAACTGCATACAATATATATATATATATATATGTATAAAAATGTATATATGTATAAAAATGCTGAGGATTTATGTGGATTTATTTTGTATCCTGAAACTTTGCTAAAGTTATGAATTATTTCTAATAGATTTTTAGTAGAATCTCCGAGGTTCTCTAAATATACCATCATATCATCTGCAAAGAGTGATAGTTTGGTTTCCTCATTACCTACTCTAATTCCTTTAATCTCTTTCTTGACTCTTATTGCCGAGGTTAGCATTTCTAATACAATATTGAATAATAATGGTGATAGTGAGCAATGTTGTTTCGCTCCTGATTTTACTGGGAAAGATTCCAGTTTTTCCCCATTACATATGATGCTTACTGATGGTTTTAAATATATGCTCCTGACTATTTTAAGGAAAAGCTAGTCCAGCTTTCTGTATCATTTCTACAAATGAACTTTGTTCATGATTAGACAATTCTAGAATTGCCTTTTCTCTCCTCCTAGAAATTGCACATTGCAAAATTTAAAGTACTATATAAATATCTGGTTATTATTGTTATTGTTTTTATCCTGAGGCACTACGTCATGCTGAATGGAGAACTATTGTCCAAGCCAAGAAGATCTGAGTTCAAGTCCTGCTTTTGACATAAATTGACAAATACCTTGAACAATTCATTTAACCTCTCAATGCTCTAGGCAACTCTCTAAGGCTATAAGTTACATATAAAATCTCAATCTGCATTGATAGACTTTTCTCATCTGTAAGTTCCCTATACCAATGAAATTCAAGGTCCAGAACCTATTCCAATGTGGAAAATATTGACATAAATAAAACAGAAAAGCAGTAATGTCATCTCCTCCATGAAGCCTTCTGTCATTCCTTCATCTGAACTAAACTCAATCTCTCAAACATAACATCTATCTATTTATTGTACCTTTCTAATACACTTATACAATAACGTGTATCTATGTTGTATTTTTTCCCTCTGTGTTAGATGGCAACTTATATGAAGGTAGGGACAATGTCTTAATTAAACTTTGGATTTCATCCACTGCCAGTGTGCTGTAAAATGATAGGGGCTAAGTCAATATTTGATGAATGAATGAAATCTAAATATTCAGATCTTTGTTGTCATCCCTGTTAAACTATATAGAAAGGTGATAAAATGTCTTTTTTTCATATGCATAAAGCCTGGTAAGAATCACTTTTCTTTTAAAAAATAAATTACAAAAAATAATGATTACAACAATGTAAATGGAAATAAAAAATAGAAACTTCATGAATTTAATCACCAAGCTTGTCCTCCAAAAACTAAATCTGAGAAGGCACCTCCTATAATTTCTTTCAAAGATAAGGGATTAAGAATATGGAACAATCATATAATGTCAGTCTTTTTCCATTGCTAGTTTTGCTGAATTGTTTTTTCATCTTTTTTATTCTTTATTTTAAGAGATGGATGAGGGATGTTGGGGAAGTGGGGCAGTATACTAGGAAATAAAGGTTATGTAAAAACAAAGAGCAATAAAATGATTTTTAAAAATAAACTAAATATATGGCTTCATTATGATCAAAATGAGGGAACAATTGAATAAAGTGATAATATTTTATAAATAAAATCTTCCATTAAGAACTCAGAGGACTGCTATAGACTAATTGCTAAGACTTCCTAGGATCGGACAATATAGACAGAATTCAGTTAGAACCAGATTTCATTCTTTTAACAAACAAATTAAAGACTTTGTAATCAATTAAATATAAATCATAGAACTATGATTTAGAACTAGGAAAAAACTTGGTCATCTAGTCCAATTCCTTTTTATAGACGAGAAACTGAAGGCTGGAGGGTTAGGGGATTTTCGTCATGATTGCAAAGGTAAGTAAATCACAGGTAAATTGAGAGTAAAACTCAAGTCTTATTTCTAGTCCCCATGCCACTGGACCACCCTTCCTGAGAAGGTTTTGATTGCATAGGGAGGAAGAATTGTAAGATGAAAGAAAATGAGGTCACTGAGTATGTACTTTTTTGAGAAAATGGTAGGAAGAAGTACTACCAAAGAGAAGAAAAACTGAAGAAGGCCAAGTTTCAGGCACTAAAACACAATTGTATCTACTCCTGACTTTTATAATGGTAAGCTCTGCTCCTCAAAGCATTACTCTAAATGTCAGTTCTTCAGGGATCAATGAAGTAACTTTCATTGCTTTTACTTAAGAAAGTTATATTTCTTCTAAACCTTAATGGCTGTTCTTCAAGGCCAACTATTACCAAAACAAAATTAATCACAGAATAACTAATCTTAGAGTGAAAAGTTTATTTGAATTTAGCTAATCTGGTTCTCAGTCAACAGACATATAGTCTTTGCCAGCTCTGTAAACCTCCCAAAGCTTATGTTCTGCTCCCAGAACACAAGACTGCCTCTGTCCACACCATAATGAGGAGCTAGAAGAGGATATTAGGGGAGGGCTCTAAAATAGATGAAAGATGTCAACCTTATATGCCTTTCACTTAGGAGAAAAAGGAAATCATTCTTCACTGTAAGAAACAGAATTCAAATTTCTTGATATGCTCTCTACTTTTGTAAAATTATAAATTCCTTATGGATTAGGGCTATTTTATTTTTTTATCATGATAATTTTTTCAACTCCAGCAGATGAGGATGACTGGAGATGGCCCTAGATACAATGGGAAATCTTGACCTTTTTAAACTAAAGTCTTTAACATAACAGGTCTCAGTTTGACTGAGTCTACACCCATTTAGAGATTAAGACTAGGTAGCAACTGAGGCAAAGAAAGGCCTCTTTTGTCTAGTTAAAAAAATGAATAAATAAATCTGAGCTCATATATGACCAAAGTGAAAAACAAAAACAAAATCCAACAAGATTAGCTAATATTAGAATAAGGTAGTAGTAAGAAGGGATATTAGTTTCAAGAAAGACAAGAAGTGAAATAGCATTATATTTAAAGGTACCATAGATACTAAAATATTATCAATAAAAAAATAAGATATCTGGGAACTTAGAAGAAAAATTAATTAAATTGCGAAAGAATTTGGATAGTATGTTAATGATTTTAGGTTCTTTCAAGAAGCCTCTTTGAGACCTGGACATGTCAAATAGAAATATAAACAAAAAAGATGTTATAGATCTAAACAAAATGTTGGAAAAATCATGTACAATATAATAAAAATGTCATCAATAAAGCAACTATCAATAAAGAAAATGAATTTAAATATATACTAAATAATGTTGTACTAAATAATGAGTGGTCAAAGGACATATCATAGAAACAAAATAAATCTATTTTAAAAGTGCTTATAGGGCAGTTAGGTGGCACAGTGGATAGAGCACCAACCCTGAAGTCAGGAGAACCCTAGTTCAAATTTTGTCTCGGACACTTAACATTTCCTAGCTGTGTGACCCTGGGCAAGTCACTTAACCCCACTTGCCTCAGCCAAAAAAAAACCATGCTTACAACAATGTGAAAAAAATCCCCAAATTCAAGGCAATCACCTAAAAGTAGTCTGTATAAAAAATAAATTCATACCTCCAATAAACCTTTGAATATCTTATCAAAAGGAAAGAGAAAAAGTGAATGCAATATATAATTTAAGATAAGACAGTCAACAAATTAACAGAAGAAATTCTTACTTGGTGTAAATGGACCATTCTACAATCCATCCATGGGTTTGAGTTGAGACAGCTTTAGTGTTTGGGGCTCTTCAGGACCCCTTGGCATAGAGTTACACCAGCACTGCTGCTGCTATCCTGAAGGAGCCACCTTTGGGTTTGGGGAGTTCAATTTGCATAATATGGATTTATGAAAAGCAAAAATTGTCTACAATGTCAAAATAAGAAGAAAAGCAGAAGGGACAAAAAAAGAAAAGCAGAAAATCAAAGAAGAAATATGCAAAATAGAAGATTAAAAAGCCAACTGAGATGATAAAAAACAAACAAATAAAAACAAAGGGCTGTTTTTATAAACAAAATTGTTAAGTCATTAATTTGATATTTTAAGAAGAAAGAATCAATTACCATGCTCATAAATGAATATGAAGAATTAAAAAAGAATAAAGAGGAAAAAAAAGACAATTATTAAAGCTCCTAGACTCAAATTATTTGCTAACAAACTTAAAACTTCATCAAAATTGAAATGTTTATATTATTATTATATGTATATAAACAGGAAATAGAGAATAAGTAATTCAATCTCAGGAAGAGAAGTGAGCAAGCTATAAAGTCTCACAAAAAATTAATATTGGTTTAGATGGATTTTCAAATGAATTGTGTCAAATATTTTAAAAATAAATAATTCTATGTTATTTCAACTAACAGAGACACAAATACCTTATCTAACGTAAGATATAACATAAGATAAAAATATGGGCCTGGTACTCAAGCCTGGAAGAAAAAACTGTTGACCAATATCACTAATAAATATTGCAAAATAGTATTAAATAAAATGTTTGACAGGGCAATATGCAAAAACATTTTAAAAAACTATTATCTATAACCAAAGATTCTAACACAAACATTTCAACATTAAAAAAAATTATAAGTATAATCATATTAATTATAAGAGCAATATAATTATAGGGAGAGACTCCAAAAAAGACTTTGAAATAACATAGAACTTATATTAAACATCATAAAAAAAAAAAAAGATCTTTCCTTAAGATAATCAGATAAAACCAAGAGTTGATATTATTTGTCTTTTTTTTTCCCCTGAGGCAATTGGGGGTTAAGTGACTTGCCCTCAGGGTCACACAGCCAAGAAATGTTAAGTGTATAAGGCCAGATTTGAATTCAGGTCTTCCTGACTTCAGGGCTGGTGCTCTATCCACTACACCAAGTAGTTGCTCCTGAGTTGAGTTAACATTATTTCTAATGAGAAACATGAAACATTTCCATTAGGATCAATGATGACACATATATGCCTATTATCAATATCATTTAAAATAATGTAAAAAATGCTACTTATGAAAATTAGATAATAAAATATACTGAGTACAAATTATGGGCAAAATGAATTCTATTTGAAAATTGTATTATAGCTCATTTAGAGATTCTTACATAATCAACATCCCTGAGGTGAGACAATATTTTTAGGAAACAAGCAACATTCCAAAAAAAAAAAATCTGTAAAAGTCATCAAAATGTCAGCAACAAAATTAGGAAAGAATAACAGGAAGAAAAATTTCACTGCAGATATCAACAAAATTCAAGTATTTGGTGATTCATCTACCAAGATACACAGAAAACCTATATAAATAAAACTACAAATCAATTTTTACAGAAATAGAAGAACTAAAAATTTGATAAGACATTCACTACTCATAGTTTGGTCACAACTATATAATACAAGTGCTATCAATCAATTAGCTAGATTTAGAACTATACAAATAAATCAAGTTATTATTAAATAAAATAAAAACAGAATTCATTTTTTTAAAGGAATAAAATATCAAATATATGAAGGGAAAAAAATGAAAAAAAGTAGGATGGAGTAGAGCTTGAAAGTATAGAGTTTCAAACTAAAATATTTATAAATAAGTATCAACTGCATAATATTTATTTTTAAAAATGGAAAAGGTGATTACTTGATATTAAAATAAGGAAGATTTAGAAAAAAGTGAGCGCAGAAGTTTAGTGTTTAATATACCTAATAACAAAAACTATAGGATAAGAATCTCTTTATTCAACAGTAACAGCTTGAGAAAACCAGAAAAAAGTATGGTAGAATAAATGATTTAATACAACATCTTATCATACAAAACACCACAATAAATTTAAAGTAGATATATGAGCTAAAGAAGAATCTATAACTGTACATGGAAGTGTGTATGGGAGGAGGATATTATAAATGGCATAGTAGACAATATTGATTACATGAAATTAAAAATTTTTTTACAAATAAAATCAATGCAACCAGAATCAGAAGAAAATACAAAGGAAAAAAAGCTTTGCATTAAGTAACTGAAAAAGTCTGACATCTAAAATGTATAGAGAATGAAAATATAATAACCATTCTCCAGTGGAAAAATGGTCAGAGAATATGAACAGTTTTCAAAAGAACAAATACAAATCATCCAAAAATATCTGAAAACAATTAAAAATCATTAATAATCAAAGAAATGTGAATTAGATCAATCCTGAGATAACACTTTACAATTTTCAAATAGACCAAAATGATACAAGTTGGAAAATTCATTGTTGGAGGAATTATGGTTCAAAAAGGGAGGCACACATTCACTGTGACTTGACCTAGGGATTCAGTTCATTTTGGAAAACAATTTAGAATTATTCAAGAAAACTTATTAATATGCTCATGCCCTCCAACCCAGAGATCTACAATTTGACTACACCATCACTGAGTTTATTGACATCAAGAAAAGCTCTATATGAACAAAAATTGTGATAATAAAAAATCTAGAAACAATACATGTGCCTGACAAGTAGGGGATGAAAAAAATATATGAATCTGATGGAATACTACTACTTGGTAAGAAGGGATAAATCTAAAAAATTCAGGGAAACATGACAAGGCATATGACATGATGCAGAATGAATTAGACCAAAAAAGAAGGCAAGAGAAAGGAATAAGCATTATATAACTATAGATGCTTAATATTTTAGTATAAATTAAATTTATACTAAATAAATCAAATTATTAATTAAATTAAAATTATGCTAAATAAAAGTAATATAAATTAATTTAAAAGCTTTGTATTTTAATTTGCATTTATAATTAGCATAGTACTTACCATATGCTAAACCAATGAGGTAAACACTTTACAAATATTATCTAATTTATTCTCACAATCACACACTTAAAGCTAGTATCTGAGTTTGGATTAGAATTCACATCTTCCAGGCAAAAAGCCCAGTCCTATCCTTTGCACCTGATGATCTTGCCAATAATACAATGACTACAACAATGTAAGAGGTAACAAAAGTTGGGTCAGATATAACAAATGCTCTTGGTACCGTGCTATAAAACTAAAACACATGACCTTTCTCTGCTAACAATCCAAAATATTTTGTTCTAATCCCATCCTAAAGTGGTTTAGCTAAATTATCCTTGGAGAAAGGTATTTTGTAGTGGAGAAAAAGTTGTTTGGTGGCTTATTAGGAAGTGTCTTGTCTTAGAAAAAAGTGTAATGACAGATTTAAAAAATTAAATTAAAAGATGGATTTGGGAGTTTTGGAGAAACTGGAGATTTTATTCATGGCTACCTATTCATTTTACTAAATACCTTCTACAAGACTATTAAAATGAAGATGAATGAGATATAGTCTTGTGCTCTTGAGACCTACTATGTAGTAATGCAGATAAGATGAAGACAAATAATTGTAATCCAATGTAGGGGATGGGAAATATATGAGAAATTCAAAGTGCTATGAAAAATTGAATGTGGTGTTGCAGAATTAGAAGTAGTTTCACTCCTAGTACAACCCTTTCAGAAGAATTAGTAGAGAATTCAGCGATTAATTTATCCATCCTGTATAAGGAGATCTGTATAGAGGTTAATAGACTTTTATGAAGTAGGATATAAAAATTAGCAAAATTTGAGAGCTTTGAAAAGAATGTGGAAACCAAATTATTAAAAAGAAAAAGAGGGGAGAAATTGTGAAAAATAGTTGGGTATTTTGGGTTTCTACAGTTATAAGAATTAAATTGGAGAAATGAAATTAAATTAGAAAACTGATACCCCCAAAGACATCAAGGAATAATCAAGGGTGAAGGTTATCTTTCCCAAAAGAATGTAAACTCCTTGGGGGAAGGAACTGGCTATGTAATGAGGGGTGGAGATTCATGTTGTATAAGTTGTGTAACATCCAATTGAAAAATCAGGTGAGGGACTTGTGCTTTAGGATAGTTAGTTAATAAAATGCTTCCTTTGGAGTTTAAAAGGTGTGTGTCTACTCACCTAGATACTCATTCTTGCAAGAAAATAAAATAATCTTCCCTGCATTCAAAAAATATTTTTAATGTGGGAGAATTATTTCTGGGCTGGAACTGGGGTTGGAGATAGGGATGGAATTAGGAAATCTTCAAAGAGGAGATGACCCTTGATTTGTATATATAAAGTGTGGGAGATTTCAAGAGGTAAATTTGGGATCTTGAACAAGCCTATTGTAGGTTTTGGAATTTCTAGGTAGAAATTTAGGTAGAAAAAGATGAATGAATTTTAAGAAAGGTGATTAGTTCAATTTGAATAGCATATAAAGCATTCAAAAAAGATCCAACACAAATAATTGAAAAGAGTTGGCAGCAGTAGATAAGAATGTAGGAGTTCCCAAGAGATTATTGTACACAGTAACAACAGAATTATGTGATAACCAACTGATGGACTTAGCTCTTTTCAACAATGAGGTGATACAAGGAAATTCCAATAGACTTGTAATGCAAAGTGCCAATCACATCCAGGGAGAAAACTATGGAGACTGAATGTGGATGAAAGCATAGTATTTTCAGCTTTTTGTGATTGTTATTTGTTTGCTTTTTTCCCCCTTCTGATTTTTCCCCCTTTGGATATGTTGATTAATTTTTCAGAACTTTCTCCTTTTTTAATTTTTCTTTCTTATTGTAGGGGATCTGGGAACAATGAGAAATGATGTAGGTGATGTAAAAACAAAAGATCAATAAATTTTTTATTAAAGAGCCTATAAGAATTCTGGATTATGTTCTATATTCATTTATGAGTCATTCCAAAGAAAACATATTTGTGAATGGGAGGGAAAGAGAAGGAGTTTTTAACTCATGGTATTTAACAGAGATATTTGTATTAGGGAGTAAGATTATAGAATCACTCAAAGATATGATCTTTTGCTATGTTGATATGACACACTACTTACTTTTCTCTTTGGATTTGTGAATTTATTTAGGTAAAACATATGTATACTGGAATTGCCTATACAAGTATTTTACTAACTGAAAAAAATGAGCAATTCAAATGTAATTAGCATAAGCTCAAGTGACTTGCCCCAGGTTGAAAAAACTAATAATATGAGGCATTGGACTTAAACTTAGAATTTCCTGACTTCAAAGTCAGCCTCTTCTGTGATACCATGCTGCTTCTTAGAAGTCTTTTTCTTTTTTGTTGTTATTCAGTCAATTCAGTTGTGTCTGACTCTGTGACTCCATTTGGAATTTTCTCATCTTCCAAGAAAAGTACAATTTTGATGTATATATGAAAAATGTCTTGTCAGAGAACTGTTAAAGTATGCTGATTCAAGTGATTTTTTTTTAAATAGTTAAAACCCTAGTAAAATCAGTGGGATTGTATATTCTCTTTCAGTCAGTCATGTGGTGGCAAAAATATACAGACAATTATCTAAAAAAGAAAGAAAATATTCTCCACAAAAAAGTGTGTGTGTGTGTGTGTGTGTGTGTGTGTTGTATATATATACATACATACATCTATCTACATATATAGAATAGCAGGTAACAAAATGACTCTGTACAATGACAGCAGTTTTGGTGTACTAAAGCACAGATAAAATGAGGATGGTGAGGAATCCTAAAGACAAAAGAAAAGTTTGTTTTCAAAGCTATATTGGGAAAAGGAGTCTCAAAAAAGGACTAACAAAGCTGACAGATATAAAAGGGAGACCAATAAGGCAAGTATTACGATAGTCTAAATAGAGAATATTAATTTGTTTGTTAAAATAAGCTGGAGAAAGACTCCAGCTTATTTTATAGATGAGGAAAATGAATCAAACAGAATTAAGTGACTTGCTCAGAGTCATACAGCTTGTAAGTATCTGAGGCTAGATTTGAACTCTGAAGTTTGAAAATTTGAAGTTTTTCTGACTCTAGGACAACTTTTTATCCACTGTGCCAGTTAATGATGGCAAATACAATCTCAGTGTTCACAATCTATAACAGGGAAGATTTTGCATAAAGAACGAAATACAAACTATGCACACATGCACTTATGTTGGAATCCTTATAAAGAGTTAACTCATTAGAGTTGATAGAGACAATAATTATCTAATTTAGCATGGTTCAGTATGATTGATCTGATCTTACAAGGAGATGTTATGGGCCAGAACTTGAAACAAGGTACTAAGTGTAACTGATAGAAACAATGCTTGTGTTCACACCTTTAGAGAGTTCATATAAGCAAGAAGCTCTTAGGGCCAAAGAGTACTCTGGGACAGACACAGAGCACTCTGGGAGATTGAGAGCCAGAAGCCCTCTCTCAGAGGTGGAACAAGATTCATTCATCCCATCTCACACCACTGTGGTGGCTGGGCTCCTGCACTTCTCCCACTGAGACCAAGGCTGGTCTGAAAGGCTTTCCAGAAAGCTGCCAGGCAAGGAGACAAGACTAGGAAGGAGGACTTTGGGAGGAAGTCCACAAGCCCACTCTCAGAGGTGGAGACAGATTCATTCCAACTTTCACCTTGGTGCTGGCTGGAGACATTTGGAGTTGAGCTAGAGGCAAAAGACTAGCATCGAGAGCTCTCAGAACCAAGGAAACCTGAGGCCTCTAAGAAAGCTACCCGGGCCCAAGGAAGGAGAAAGTAAACATTTGCATTTTATCAGCTGCCTGCATTTGGAGTGATTATTATTTTGAACTGAAACTAAGGCTGCCTCCAGAAAACCTCCCCAAGAAATCTGCTCCAGAGAGAACCATTATATTTTAAAGAAGAGAACACCACACACTTATACATATATATATTTACTTACAGGATCACTTATAGGGCAAACATTATCATTAAGGGAAATCAGGAAATATTTCTTGTAGACAGTGGGATTTTAGCTGAGGATTGAAGGAAGCTGGGGATGACATGAGGTAGAATTGAGGAAAGAGAGAATTCAAGGCACCAGAGAGGCAGGGAGGGGAGAGGGCAGCTAGTAAAAATGAAATTTGGAGATGTTTGAAGAGCAACCAGGAAGTCATTGTCACTTTATAGTTGGACATGTGGAAAGAAATAAGGTAAAAGAAGATTAAAAGGTAAGAAGAAGATAGGTTATAAGAATTTTAAAAGCCAAACAGAATTTTATATTTGATCCTGGAAGAAATATGGAGTCATGAGAGTTTATTGAATGATATGGTGGTGACATGGTGAAATATGCCTTTTTAGGAAGATCATTTTGATAGCAGAATGGAAGATGGACTTTAGTAGGAAAAAAACAAAGTAGGCAGAACAATTAGCCTAATGCAAGAGTTAAGGTTTGAACTTGTTAAGAGCCTGCACCAGGGTTGGCAGTATCAAGGAGAGAAGGAGTAATAACGGGAGATGTTGCAAAAATGAAATTAACAGGCCTTAGCAGATTAGATATGTGGAGTGAAAGAGAATGAGGAGTTGAGAATGATTTTTAGGTGGCAACCATGAGAGACTAGGGGCATGTTGCTGCCTTAAACATTAATAGGGATGTTTGGAAGAGGGGAAGGTTTTAGGGAAAATGTGAATTCAGTTTTTGACTTGTTGAATTTAAAAAGTCCATGGGACAACTAGTTTGAGATTGGCACTTAGAGATAGAAGGTCAGGAGAGCAGAGAAGCCTGAATAAATAGATCTAAGAGATCTAATCTAATAGATGTGCTTGGAGATAATTCAATCTATGGATATTGATGAGATCACCAAGTAAAATAACAGAGGGCTTTCCAGAGAATATTTGTTCCTCATGTTTCAGGGAAATTGGTATTAAAACAAATGAAATAAAAATATGAAGTATGACATATAAGAACACTTCGATTTCAGTTTATATTTTTACTTTGTTGTTTCAACCAGCTGCAAAATGGAAAGACCATTACTTCAAGAGCCTGTAACTGGATCAGTCTGGCAACTCCCTTCACCAGTAGAGATAACAACTCATCTATAATTTAATATACTAAAGACTTAGAGAATGCATGAGATTCAGAGAGAATAAATGGCTTGCCCATAGACTCAGCTAGTAAATATCAGAGACAGGATCTAAACTCTGGTTATCCTTACTGCAAACCAATCATTCTACTCACTGTATTATGCCACCTCTCCTAAATTTGAACTTAGAATATATTAACTTCGATGTAGAATTAATTTTCTTTATATATATGTGACCTCCATGCTTGCCATGACTATTTTAAGGACTATCAAAGATATATAAGGTTAACATAGTAGAAGACATTGCATTCACATGGAAGTTCTGTTTATTTTGTCTTATTTATTTATTTATTTTTACAGTGACTCTCAGATTATCTTTGTGGATAAAATGGAGAGAAGTGGGATACATGACAATAGGTGAACAGTGGATTAATTAGCAAAGTTCATTGTGAGATTTAGAGCCAGAGGATCAGGGTTTGAATTCTAACTTTGCCAAATGTTGTTCATGTTTCAGTCATGTCTGACTCTGATCTCATGTGAGGTTTTCTGGGAAGAGATGGTTTACCATTTCCTTCTTCAGCTCATTTTATAGGTGAGGAAACTAAGGTAAACAGGCTTACATGACTTGTTTAAGGTGACTCAGATGAAAAATTTCTAGGCCTAATTTGAACTCATGAAGATGAATCACCTGACTTCCGATATTCTATTCACTGTGCCATCTAGATGAACTCAACGTTGCCAGTTACATTATTTATCCCCTCAGAAAATGTTTTCCTCAGTAGGAGAGAATTAGGTTGAATAACTTTAACCTGAATCCCTAGTATCTTTTCTGAATTAAAATTGGAATAGTCTTTTCCCAATGGATTTTGGAGTTTTCCCAATGGATTTAAAATTCAAAATCATCAAATAATATATATATTCACAGCAAAAGCATATTCCAAGTAGAATCAAAGTAAAGACATGGCATAGCCAGTTGAATTGAATGTGAGAAAGATGAATTCAAACTTGGAAAATAATGTGAGGAAGAGTGGTATTAAAGTATATTATTATGTTTGTATTAAAGTAAACATGAGAAAAATGAATTCAAGTTGGAAGGGTTCATTGGATTTGATGCATTGTAATAAACAGAGAAAGTGGGTTTTCCTTTATTGACTGCTCCCCTTGGCATTAGCAGAATGCATTACCTTGAGGTAGATTTCCCTGCCAAAGAAAACAAGTTGACAATGAACAAGGTCTATTGGAACATGGTTGAACTGTAGGATATTGAGGCAAACCAGAGAAGAAAGTAAGAACAAGAAGTAATATTAAGAAAAGCAAAAAAGTGAAGATTTTTGTGCAGATGCACTGATTCTACAGGACATATACTCTCTTTAATCTAGCTTCAAAAGAATAGAAGAAGAAAGAACCCCACCATAAAAACTAACTAGGAAACAGGGAAGACTGGGGTTCATTTTCAGAGGAGGACACTAAAGTAAAAAAGGCGCGAATTTCAAAGAATAACATAAAATGGTTCCCTTGCCCAGAAAGAATTTATAGAAGAACTTAAAAAAGAAATTTTTAATAAAGCTTTTTATTTTCAAAACATAGGCATAATTTTCAACATTCACCCTTACATACCCTGTGTTCCAAATTTTTTCCCCTCCCTTTCCCTTACCTCCTCTCCTAGATGATGAATAATCCAATATGTTAAACATGTGCAATTCTTCTACATATATTTCCACAATTATCATGATGCACAAGAAAAATCATATCAAAAAGGAAAAAATGAGAAAGAAAACAAAAAGCAAGCAAACAATTTTTAAAAAGTGAAAATATTGTATTGTGATCCACACTCAGTCCCTACAATCCTCTCCCTGGGTGCAGATGGCTCCATCATAAAACCTTTGGAACTGCCTGAATCATCTCATGGAGATGGAATGAAAAATCCATTGTGTAATCATATTTGGTTGCCATGCACAATGTTCTTTTCATTTAGCATCAATTCATGTAAATCTCTCCAGTCCTCTCTGAAATCATCCTGCTGATAGTTTCTTATAGAACAATAATATTTCATAACATTTATATACCATAACCAACTTATTCAGCCATTCTCCAACTTACAGGCATCTAAAAAAAAGAATTTAAAAATCAAATGAGAGACACTGAGGAAAAACAAAAATAAAAAATAAAAATCATCCAAGAAAAACAAGATTATGGAGGAAAAAATTTAACCAACTAGAAAAGTCTCAAAGATGAAAATAACTGTTTGAAAATTAAAATTGAGCAAAAGGAAGCCAGTGAAGCTATGAGAGACCATAGAACAGATTATAACAAAACAGATTATAAAGAATGAAAAACTAGAAGAGAATGTGAAACATCTTAAAAGAAAAACAATAGATCTGGAGAACAGATAAAGAAGAGAATTAGATTGCCTGAAAATTGTGATCTAAAAAAGAACCTCAATACAATAATGCAAGAAATGATCCAAGAAAATTGTCCTGGAGTGATAGAACATGAGGGGAAAGTAGTAGAAAAAAAATTCAACAATCACTACTTCAATGAGATCTTTTGCAGAAAACACATAGGATTATTATTGCCAAATTTTGAAACCTCCAGATAAAAGAGAAAAATTTGCAAGAAACAAGGAAAAAAATTCAAACACATTGGAGCTACAATTAGAATTGTACAGAACTTATCATTAGTCACAATAAAAGACCACACATCCTGGAATCATATCTATTAACAATCAAAAGAACTAGACTTGTATCTAAATGTATCATATTGAGCAAAATTATCTATAGTATTGAATGAAAAAAAAAATGAACATTCAATGAACCTGCAGGTTTTCAGGACTTTCTATCAACCAAACTTGAACTTAATAGGAAATTTAACATATAAGAGTCAATATCAAAGATCAATTTCAAAGAACTCAACATGGACAAGTTTTTATGGCTTTTTACATGGGAAATGCATACCAGATATTTAAGATTGAGATCAACAACAGGATAGCTCAAAAGAAAGATTGGGACAGAGTTAAGAAAAAATAGTAATCATGTTATATAAATGAGGTACAGGGGAAGAATAGATACAGAGGCATTAGAAGGGGAGGAGGGTAATTCTGAAAACCTACTCACATTAGGAATGGGTTAAACAGGCAATATATACCATGAAGAGTATAGCACCCTCCAAAATCTGTCAAGAAACAAAGTGAGGAGGGATGGGTATACAAGGAAGCAAAGGTTAAGAGAAGCAGACAAAAGAGAAATCCATGAAAGGGGAGGAGATTAAGTAATAGTAAGGCAAATTAAGGAGCAGAATTAAAGCAAAGAATCAGTAGGTATAGGAAAGATATGGGGGGGGGGGGGCAGGGTGTGTGTGTCTGTGTCTATATATGTGTATGTACATATTTACATTGTATTATCTTAACAATAATTTGGTTGGGTGTGGTGGGGGAAATAAAAGGATTGAAAAGATTAAAGTAAAAAAGATGCACAGCAGAGAACAAAAGAAAAATTTACAAGGAAGTAAAGATGGACATCTGAAAATATACTTTCTTCTACTAATATAATATTTATGAAGAGGGGACCCCAAAACTCTAAAATCCTTGAAGGAGAAAAGTTCCTTCAACTCTGCCTCAATGAGGGACCCCGCCCTGAAGGACAAACAGTTTCATCCTTGTTATCTAGGTGGGGCCAGTTCAGTCCTAAAACTCATTGAGTTCTATTGAAATTCAGCTCAAGCTGAATCTCAGATTGTAGAATTCCACTCATGAGTTCCCTTTAGCTTGTAGCTAAAAACTCCTATTATAAAAAAGCCAATCTAAAATCCTCTTTGCAGAGGTTCCAAACATGCCAGCTATGCCATGCTTGCTATGCCAAGAAACCTCCGTCCACTGGAATATTCTTTTCCTCTCTTTACTCTCACCTATTTCCCTAACCAGACTTCATCATGCCTCTCTATCAGGATTTTAACCTTAGTTCTCAATTCCTATAATAAGCCTCTTTTATCAATCTAGGTTTTCAGGTCTGTAAATTCCTTTACAGAGAATCTTTGTGCCACCAGAAGGGAGTCCCCAAAACTCTTACCCTTGTGCCAAATCCAAGGGGGTGCAGGGGAGCCAAACCTCTCCATTTGATTCCTTGAACCCCAAACCTGCCTTAGACCTTATTATTTAACTCCCTGACAACCAGAAACCCTAATCTCATTTTGGTTCCCTAAATCTAGACCATATATACATATATATATATATATATATATATATATATATACACACACACACACATATATATATAAAATGATGTGGGTGTGGTCCCTTTAAGAATTGATTTATTTCTGATTCCCAACCTCTCCTAGTTGATGCATTATCACAAATCCTGGTCCCTTTGAATTCCAATAGAAGATCCAGGCCTGTCCCAGCTCCACCCAGATCTAAGCCAACTTGGGACTCCACCCACAGGCCCCTCCAGCTGAATCTCTCATTATAAAAGAGTCTTAACTCTTTGCTACATGCCAGCCTTAGGCCTGGCATGCCAGGGATCTCTGTCCATTGGAATCCTGTTTCTGGTGCCCTTCTTATCTCTACCTTCACCTATTTCCTTAACTATACTTTAATCTTACTTCCAAACCCCATAATAAATCTCTTTTATAAATCTAGCTTTTTGGGCCAAAAAGTTCCTTTATTGGGAACTCTTGTGCTACTAGACTTCATTTAACTCTGTATCCTTGCGCCGAATCCAAAGGGGTTTCAGGGGAGCTCTATTTGACTCCCTGTACCCCAAACCTGCCACTAGACCTCAATTAAACCCTAATTTCATTTAAGTACCCCATAGCTAGACCTCATCATATATATATATATATATATATATATATATATATATATATATATGTGTGCGCATGTGTCTACACTTTCTTAAACCATGGTTCAAGAAAGTGTAGACACATGCACACATACACACACACACTTTCTTGAACTGGTAATTTGATGTCATATATTTTGACTCTTCTCTGATCTTTTGCTGGGCACATGACAATGTTCTCTTTTGTTTTATTTTGTTTTGTATTCCTTTCCTATTTTTCTTTTATATTATTCTGTTTTTTTAAAACAAAATAAATTTTAAAAAACAAAGAAGGAAAAGGATAATCGGTGCAGTTTCCTTGTCTGATCTTTTTTACTGGTCATTCAATGCCAATGTCTTCATGCAATACAAAGAAATCATTTCATATTTGCAAAATGAGCCTGTGGAAAGCATGGGATTCTTGCAGAAGAAGGAAAATTCATTGGATTAAATGCATTGCAGTAAAGAAAGAAAGTAGATTTTCCTTTATTGACTGCTGTACTTAAAACTTCTTTCCCCTCTGGCATTAGCAGAATGCATTACCTTGAACTGAATTTTTCCTGCTAAAGAAAACAAGTTGACAAGGAATGAGGTCTATTAGAATGTGGCTAAAATAGAGCAAATAGAGGCAATCAAGTGAAGAAAGAAAAAGCAAGAAGCTATGTTCAGAAAAGCAAAAGACTGATAATTAGCAGGTGTACTAATTCCATAAAGAAACATACTCTGCTTTATTATTCTTGGTCTAGCTTGCAAGGAACAGAAAATAATGAAGTTGGGGCTTTCCCTAATGAACATAACAATACCTTATCTAACATTTCAAAATGCACTTGGGATGCCTGAAAGAAAGGCTATATTGTATCTATGGAAATAAAGCCATCACAACAGACTCTTTAAAACAGTCTTGTCTCAAAAGATTTTGGCTACAAAGGCAAAGAAAGCTTCAGAATCTTTGCAAAACATATGCATTTATGGCAAGAGCATATTCCAAGTAAAACCAAAGAAAAAGGAATGTCCTAGCCAAATGTATTGAAATGAATGTGAGAAAGATGAATTCAGGCTTTGAAAATAATATCAGGAAAAATGGCATCAAATATAATCTGTGCAATTTCTTTGTTTGATTCTTTCACCCAGGTCATTGAATGTCAATGTCTTTACACAATGAAAAGAAGTGCTTTCTTATCCAACAAATGAGATTGAGGAGAGTCTTAACTTTCCTGCACAAGTTAAAAGGATTCATTTCATTGGAAGCGTTGTAATACACAGAGGAGTGGATTTCCTTTTTTTTTCCTCCAGTGCTCTCCCCCTCTCCCCATTAGCAGAATGAATTATCTTGAATTGAATTATTCCTGCCAAAGAAAGCAAGTTAATATGAACAAGATTTATTGGAAGAAAGTTAAAATGAAGTCCACAAAGACTATCAGGAGAAGAAAAGAAGAGCAGAAAGCTAAGCTCAGAAAGTTAAAAGATTAAAGCTTCCTGTGAGGCTAAACTGATTTCTTAAGAAACATAACTCAGCTTAAGATTTTTTATCTATCTTGAAAGATATAGAAGATACTGCAGTGCAATGATTTCTACTGAGAAGAATGAAATTTAGGCATTCTCTATGGGACAAAGCAACACATTCTATAATGTTTCAAAATGCATTTGCAAAACTTGAAAAAGAGTCATATTATATCTATGAAAAAGAAGCCATTGCAACAGCCATTTAATATAGTCTTCTCCCAAAAAAACTGGCTGCAAAGGCAAAGTTTCAGAATCACTGCAGAACATATGCATTTGTTTACTGCAAAAGTGTATTTCAAGTAAAATCAAAGGGAAGAAATGGCCTACCCAAATGTATTGAAAAAAAAGTGAAGGAATTCAGGTTTCAAAAATATTATCAGGAAAAATGATATCAAGTATAATCTGTGCAGTTTTTTCACCTGATCCTTTTATGTATGTAGATCATTCATTGGCAACATCTTTATGCAATGAATTTTCCTATCTGAAAAATGAGAATTGGAGAGAATAAAATTCCTGCAAAAATGAAAGATTAATTGTATTGGATGTTCTGCAATCGAGGAAGTGGATTTTCCTTTTTTGAATGCTACACTTTTCCACGTGGCATTAGAAGAATGTGTTATTTTAAGTTGAATTTTCCTGCCAAAGAAAACAAGTTGATAATAAAGAAGTTCTATTGGAAGATAGGTAAACTAGAGCCAATCAAGGCCAGCAGGAAAATAAGAAAAGAGAACTACAGATGATCAGAAAAGAAAAAAAAAATTGAAGGTTCCTATGCATTTGAATTGATTCAAATTGAAAAATTCTGGTTTGGGATCTTTGATCTAGCTTGAAAGGAATAAAAGTTACTCCAATGCAATGTTTTCCATTTGAGAAGAATGAAATTTGGGCATTCTCTATTGGATAAAGCAACACTTTCTGCAATGTTTCAAAATGCACTTGGAAAATTGGAAAGAACAGCCATTTTATATCTTTTGGAATGAAGCCATGGCAACAGTCATTTGGGATGATCTTTTTTTCTATGGACATTGGCTGAAAAGGTCATGGTTCAGAATCATTGCAGAATATATGCATCACAACAAAAGCATATTCCAAGTTGAATCAAAGGAAAGACATGTCATAGCCAGAAACGAATTTAAGTTTAGAAAAAAGTTCTGTGGAAGAGTGTTTTCATGTATAATCTGTAGAGTTTCCTTGCCTAATCCTTCAATGCTGCTCATTAAATGTCAATGTCTTCATGCAAAGAAAAGAAGAGCTTTTTTTCTGATAGTTGAGAAAGGTCAAATTCCTGCATAAATTTGAAGGATTCTTTGGATTACAAGAATTGCAATAGAGAGAAAAGGAGAGTAGTTTTTATTCTATTTATTTATTTATTTTATTGACTTGCATTAGCAGAAGGCATTACCTTGAGCTGAATTTTTCTTTGGTCTAGCTTGTAAGGACTAGAAAATACTTAACTATATATTTTTTTAATTTTTTTTTATTTTTTTGGCCAAAGAAAACTAGTTAACAATGAATAAGGTATATTGGAAGATGGTTAAACTCAAGCCAATTGAGACCATTTGTAGAAGAAAGGAAGAGCAAGAAGTAATGCTTAGAAAGGAAAAAGATAATCTTCCCATGCAGGGGCATTGATTCCATTAAAAGTATACTCTGCTTTGGCAGATAATAAAGCAAAATAGGTTTCCTAAGGAATCAGTGTACCTTCTGGAAGGCTTCAATCTTTTTCCTTTCTGAACATTACTTCTTGCTTTTACTTTCTTCTCCTGAATGATTCGGTTGGTTAGTTTAGTCAGTTCAAATAGAGCATGTTTCTTGTCAACTTGTTTTCTTTGGCAGGAAAAATTCAACTCAAGATAATACATTTTGATACTGGCCTTAAGTACATCAGTCAATAAAGGAAAATCGACCTTCTCTGCCTTTTGCAATACAGCCAATCCATTGAAGTCTTTCACTTTTAGCTAGAATCCCATCCTTTCCACAATTTCATTTTGCAAATATGAAAGGATTTCTCATTGCATAGAAACACTGGCATTAAATGACTAGCACATAAAGACAAAGTTTGAAAACTGCACTGATTATCCTCAATACAACTATTCCTCATATTATTTTCCTAGTCTGAATTCATCTTTTTCACATTTACTTCTATACAACTGGCTAAGTTATCTTTCCTTTAAGGGAATATGATTTTGCTGTGAATGCATAAGTTCTGCAATGATCCTAAACCTTGGATTTCGCAGCTAAAGTCCTTTGGAAAAAAACTTATTTCAAAGAGGTGTTGTCAATGGCTTAATTTTCCTAGATATATTATGACTCTTCTTTCTGAGAGATTGAAGATTTCCTGGCAAATGCATTGGATTCCTTGGGGAAATTTCTTAGGAAAAACTTTGCTTTTTTATCTTTGATATAAAAATTCTGGAAAAACATGATTTCTCTTGAGCAGTTATTGGATGGTTAAGGATTATAACATATCCATGCCAATCATATCTTTATTGCCATTGGATGACCTTCGACTTTCAAATTTTTCCAAGATTTCAGTTTTACATGACATTAGTAAAATATTGTTGCTAAAAAGATGGGTTTTTATTTAAAGTAGAAGCTTGAGATTGCAATGCCGGAGAAACTGAGCAAGACAGAGATTAGAGAACAATTTAATAGTTTATTAAATGGATTTACTAGGACCAAATGGATCCATGTTTGGTCCCAGGGCTGAATGAGACTATCGTCTCAAAGAATCCAGCCCTGAATATCAGACACAAGACTCTTTTATAGGATAACAAGAACAATGCCATAATGGAGGAAATACCTGGATGGGGATGACCTAATGGGGGGAGGCACCTAGAATGAAATAATGGGGGAGGCACTGGAGAGGCTCCTGATATTCTAATGACATCTAAAATGGATAAAGACCTTTATCCCATTAAACATTAAGAAGAAATAAGTACAGCCTAAAGTCTAAGATATAAGACCTTTATCCTATCAAACATTAAGAGAGAATGGTTATAACCTGAGGCAGAGTAAGTAAATAGGACACTTAGGGAAACTGAGTCAGGACATTAAAAGGGAACTGTGGCACAACAAGGTCATTTAAAGAACTCTAATAATTTACTAAAGACCTCCTGCTTTCCTCCTGTCTAATTTCTGCCCTAGCTCATTGTCCATATACAGTGTCTAAGTGAGATATATTTGAGCTGATGGAAGTGGACTATCATAGTCAGGATCCAATAAATGTCAGGAGACATTTATTTAGTTTTCTCAGCATGGACAATTAGATCTAACTTTTTTGATTATGAGATTATGGATCTCATTTGGGAGGCTCTGAATGTTCTCAAAGTGATATGAGTACAATATCATCTATAAATTAGAGTATTTTAGAGAATCTAATATCTATATCAGTGAGGCCCAACCAGATAAAAATGTAATTGGGAAATGTTTGAAAGTAAGCAACAATATAATATAGCATAGGTAATATGCAAACTTGCCCACTTGGATCTCTTATCTAATTGAGCCAAGATCCTAGGCCATATTTCACTTTCACACCTCAGCTAGTCATTCATCCAAGCCCTTCTCATCATCTGCCTACAATTGTTCCTATATTTTCACCTTCTATATTCTGTTCTACAACCTCCACCTCTTATACAGGGAATAGTAAATTAATTGCAACAATGCTTCTGGAAAGGATAGGTCAAATAACTGCTTTTTAATTAATCCTCTCACTTGCCAAACCAAATTCTCTCCTCTGGTCATCACACTTCAAATGTGACTGGCTATTTGAAGGCAATCATTCTCTCTCTTTTTGGATATCTCTAGCACATGGCACAGAGCTTACTTTTTTTCATTCATTCATTTATTCATGCCTGTATATATTCATTAATTTTTTCAATTTCTATTTTACCCTCTGGTTCTAGAATATCGTAACAGTTTTCCTTGATAAATTTCTTGAAAAATGATGTTCAGGCTTTTTTTTTTTTTTTTTTTTTTTTTTTTTTTGATCATGATTTTCAGGTAGACCAAAAAAAACCTTTTTTATTAAAGCTTTTTATTTTCAAAATATTTACAGGGATAATTTTAAATATTCACCCTTACTTTTTTCCCTTCTTTCCCTCCACCCCTTCCCCTATATGGCAAGTAATCCAATATAGTTAAACATATGTAATTCTTCTATAGATATTTCCACAATTATTGTGCTGCATAAGAAAAATCAGATCAAAAAAGAAAAAAAATGAAAAACAAAACAAAAAGAATGAAAATACTATGTTGTAGTCTGCATTCAGTGCCCGCTGTCCTCTCTCTGAATGCAGATGGCTTTCTTCATCATATTGGAAACTGGCCTGAATCATCTCATTGTTTATGAAAGCCATGTCCATCAGAATTGATCATTGTATAATCTTGCTGTTGCTGTGTATAATGATCTCCTAGTTCAGCTCATTTCACTCAGCATCAGTTCATATAAATCTTTACAGGCCTCCCTGAAATCATCCTGTTGGTCATTTCTTATGGAATAATAATATTCCATAACATTCATATGTTCAGATGATGGACATCTAATCAGTTTCCAATTTCTTGCCACTGCAAAAGTGTTGCCACAAACATTTTTGCACATGTGAGTCCCTTTTCCTCCTTTATGATCTTTTGGGGATACTGATTAAAGGGTATGCACAGTCTGTTAGCCCTTTGAGCATAGTTCCAAGTTGCTCTCCACAATGGTTGAATCAGTTCACAACTCCACCAACAATGCATCAGTGTCCCAGTTTTCCCACATCCCTTTCAACATTCATCATCATTATCTTTTCCTGTCATATTAGCCAATCTGAGAAGTGTGTAGTGGCACCTCAGAGTTGTCTTAATTTGCATTTCTCTGATCAATGGTGATTTAGAACACCTTTTCATATGACTAGAAATGGTTTTAATTTCTTCATCTGAAAATTGCCTGTTCATATCTTTTGATCATCTCTCAATTGAAGAATGGCTTGAATTCTTATAAATTTTAGAAATGAGACCTTTATCAGAACCCCTTGATGTAATGTTTACTGCTTCCCTTCTAATCTTGTCTGCATTGGGTTTTGTTTGTACAAAGACTTTTTAACAATATAATCAAAATTATCCACTTTGCAAAAAATGTACTTGAGCTCTTCTTTGGCCACATATTCCTTCCTTCTCCCCCATCTGGCAGGTAGTCCAATACATGTTAAATATGTTGAAATACAAGTTAGATCCAAAATGTGTATACATATTTATAGTTATCTGATTACACAAGAAAAATCAGATCAAGAAGGAAGAAAAAGAAAAACTTGAGAAAAAACAAACAAAATGCAAGCAAATAACAATAAAGAGAGTGAGAATGCTATATTATGTTTCACCCTCTGTTCCCATGGTTCTCTCTCTGGGTGTAGATGGTTCTCTTCATCACTGCATACAAGTGGAACTGGTTTGAATCATCTCAATGTTTTAGAGGGCCACATCTGTCAGAATATAATCTTGTTGCTGTGTATAATGATCTCTTGGTTCTGCTCATTTCACTTAGCATCAGTTCATGTAAGTCTCTCCAAGCCTCTCTGTATTCATCTTGCTGGTCACTTTTTACAGAACAATAGTATTCCATAGCATTCATATAACATAATTTATTCAGCCATTCTCCAACTGATGGGCATCCACTCAGTTTTCAGTTTCCTGCCCCTACAAAGAGGGCTGCCACAAACATTTTTGCACATGTGGGTCCTTTCCCCTCTTTTAAGATCTCTTTGGGATATAATCCCAGTAGAAACACTCTCCAGAATTGTAGACCAATAATTTTTAAATTATCTCTCCTGGATCCGTTTTCCAGTTCTGTCATTTTTCCAATGAGATATTTCACAAATTTTTCATTTTGGGAGGTTTTTGCTTTATTGTATCTTGGTTCTCACAAAGTCCCTGAGAGCAGAGACTGTTTTTGCTTATATTTATATTTTTATAGCTTTAGCGTAGCCCCTGGCATTGAATACATGCTTGTTCACTTGACTTACGCTTCACATATTATTAGTCAGCTGATCACTGAAGATGTCAACTCCATTACTTCTTTCAAGGAATTCTATTCAATTTTGATATATACACAGCAAATAGCTTGTTGGAAAGCCTTTAAAAACCGGAATTTTGTTTTAATGAATTTTCTTTAAAAAGTCAATGCACAATTAGCAGTTTGAGGTTGTATTCTCCATAACACTTATTTAGCTAATTGTGTGATTATAAACATGTAGAAGAAGATAAAGTCAAAACTCCTACATCCAAAGCCTCCAAGAAAAATAAAAATTTGTCTCAGGCATTGGAAGAACTCAAAAGGAATTTTGAAAATCAATTCAGACAAAAAAAATAGGTAAAAAATTGAGAATGGAACAAAAGGAAATATAAAAAACTAATGTGAAGAAATTTTTAAGAAGCAAAATTGGGAAAGAGGGTACCAAAGCAGACTGAGGAAAATAATAAATACCATTTACTGTTGGAATCTTTACAAATTGTTAAGTCATTAGAGTTGATAGAGACAATAATTATCTAATTTAGCATGGTTCAGAATGATTGATCTGATCTTACAAGGAGATGTTATGGGCCAGAAGAAACAAGGTACTAAGTGTAACTGATAGAAACAATGCTTGTGTTCACACCTTTAGAGAGCTCATATAAGCAAGAAGTATTTGAATACTCATTGGAGTTCACAAGTATGGGAGAGCCAGGGAGCACTCTGGGAGGAAACCCATAATCCCACTCTCCTATCCCACAATCCCACTCTCAGAGAAGGAGCATAGAGCTTCAGGGAGCCAGTCAAGTTAGCTACTTCAGAACATTGCCAGGGGTCGGAGAGGAGCACTCTGGGAGGAAGCCCACAAGCCCACTCTTGGAGGTGGAGAGAGATTCATTCCATCTTCCACCTTTGTGCTGGCTGGAGGCTAAAGGAAGCAGAGGCAGAAGCAAAGGACAAAGCTGCAAGAACTCTTGGAACCAAGTGGAAAGATAGGCCTTTAAGAAAACTAACCGGGCTATAATGGAGACAATAAAAGATCTGAACTTTTAGCACCTGGCTGCATTTGGGTGGTTATTACTTGTAGCTGAAACTAAGGCTGCCTCCAGAAAACCTCCTCCCAGAGAGAATCATATTATTTTAAAGAAGAAGAACATTGCAATTTACATATCTGCATTAAGTTTGGTTTTGATGCAAAGATATTCTCATAATTCTATAGAAATGTGAAAGTAGTTATATGACTTGACAGTCACTAATATTCTCAATTTCTGTGTGTCTGTCCCTGAACAAGATTTCTTATGAATTCTTCCAAGTGTTTAGCATTTTCTTCTCTTTCAGATAACTTAAGATGATCTCTTACCTCTCCCCAAAATGTCATATCTAGCATGGTCACCATTGTGAATAAATGATCTACTCCAGCCAATTTCCTCATCTTTGTTTTCTTTAGTTATTTTCTTGTCAAATTCTAATGAGGGATTGTGATATGGTGGTTCTACTAAGGCAAATTATGCAGCATTATCTCCATTTTACAGATGAGGAAGGAGAAATGCAGTGGTGAAACTCATAGCTTGAGTGAACCAGGATATCAACTTGGACTTTCTCATTCTAAGTTCACTGTTCATCACATTGTCTTGAAAATCCACAAAATGCTTAGAATCTTTCAGGCTAATAAAAAGGAAATAAGAGGCCTTAGGTGCTAAGGCCTGAAAAGACTACTCCAGTGTTAGAATAATTGTCTCCAATTGGCAAATATATAGGTACAGCCTTAGCCACTGCTACTGACAAACAACTGCTTTTTATAAATGATTCAGAAACAATTTCAGAATCCAGTTCTTGCCAAATTTTAGGCTTTACTAAATGAGTGATTTATATATGGGATGTCCCTGACTAATCATCCTGGAAATCTCTAATATCTTTTGGTAAGATAGACAGGAAATTCTACAAGTAAAAAATCGAAAGGAAAGAAACCACATCACGGTAACAGATAGTCTCTGCTGGATCATAAAGAATTATTCCAAGTTTAATGTTGTAGAAGGAACGGGGATGTGACATTATGATGGAAATGATCCCACTGGAATAAATAGGAGACAAAACAGGAATACAAAGAAAAAATTTGAAGGTCTTATTATGCTTTTTTTTGTAGTCATGCTACCTTGTCACATTTTTGGCCACAAGCGTATAGTTCACCGCTTCTCTACTTTTCATGCAGAAAATTTACTATAATACCTATGACAATACAAGGTCAATAAAGCATGTGGTTTTTTAGGTGGATAGTTACCTTTTCACCCCATCATCTTTCTTATTTGTTCTTGTCCAAGGTCCTGAGGCAATCAAAGAGTATGTTCTGGTATTTCATTAATTACTAAAATTGTAACATGTCATTAAATTAATGCTCAGAAGCTGCCCTCATTAGTTTGCCAAACATTACTTAATAAAGAAATAAATGTTATTTAATAAATTGGAAAAATCTCTCTTCCCATTAATTTTTGCTAATGTGTAAATACTGAACTCACTAATTTTTTAGGCTTAAAGAAACATCAAAGTTACTGGCTACATTATTATTAGTGTAATGAACAATAGAACAAATAAATAATTATTCACAGTATATTGTCTATGAGAAGGATCATAGCCAAATGACCACCATAAATATAGACCTTCAAAATTCTGGAAATAAAGTCTCATCATTCTGTTATTAAGATTCAAACCAGTCTCAAAGACCCAGAGGCCTAAATAAGAAATGCTGAAAGCCCTTGTTTATAGGTGGATATTGTTTTCAGGTCCATTATACTTACTAAGTTCTTTTGAAGTGATTCTCACTGTTTGGGAGGTTTGAGATACTCTTTATCCTTTATCTTTGATCCCATTTTCATTTCCCATTTCAAATACTTTGGAACTGTTTCTTGAACATCAATTCTTCATTACTCTTTAGATTTATTCAGCACTCCCATCCCACAAGGTTATAATTGTAACAGAAATCAGTTGGTTCTCTGCTGGTACTATACTGGTGAAAAGTATTGCAGTCTTTTATATTTAAAAATAAGATAATTTTATTTTCTGATTCCATCTTTCAAGTGATTCTCTCCAAATTTTTTGTTCCAAAATCTTTATTATCAGTGAGATTTTTGAAGTGCTTATGGCTCTACCAGTACACAAGATCTTCCACCTAATTTTTGAAAGTTGACTGACACAGTATTCAGAATGGAGTTCAAGGTCAATACTGCCCCATAGACATTTGCCTCCTAGTGTTTCCATGTCACCTCTGTGATTTAGAGCAGTGTCAAAGAGAAAGACATGGATCCCTGACAGCTCCTTATTAACTAAGAAAATCATAAATTAATATCTGTGTTTTTATTGCATTTTTCTAAATATTGGTAAACATTTCCCTATTACATTTTAACCTGGTTCTGGGAGTTCTAAGAATATTGTCTTTGGGCGGCAAGTTTGATTATTTCTAGTACAGAGCATCCTTTCAGGAATTGGGAGGGCAAAAAATATGTACAAAAAAAGTATATATGATAATACAGATTTGAAGATAAAAGTTTATAGGGAATTTGTAAATTGTATGGTCTTTTTCCTTCTTCTACAAAGCTATGAAAGATTGTAACAAATCCAAGATGCTGTTTTTCAAAGGTCACTGTTTCCAAAGACCCTCAAACTTAATGGAGTAACCATACTGGGTGGTCTATCAAATAGAATAATTTCCCCCACATCAATAAAATATAAATGATGAACATACAAAAACACTTTGACTCTGAAAATACTGGGTATGATTTTTCAGTCTCTAGCGTGTACAAGTATGTACATTGTACACTGAATCAATTTAAAATAAAATCCAATACAAGCTTGTATTGCTTGAGCACAAGTCTCTTACAGAATCATATGATACAAAGAAACATGATACTTTTTAGATATCATTCCCAACATAGTAACCTGTCTTTTTGTTAATTTTTCAAAGTATGCTATCCTCCAAATATAAAAGAATAAATCAACAAAAAATAAAAAAGTATTATGCCTGCTGTTGTAGATGCAAAGACAAAATTTATAGTTTTGTCCCCATCCTCAAGTAGCTAACATTCTAACTAACTAACAACATGACAGGCACGTAAAATATAAAATAGGTGTGATGATGATAGAGAATATTAGTAATTAAAAGTGAATAAGGACAGGCTTCACTTGTGCTAAGAAGTTTAGGGAAATGAAGGAATCTATGAGGCAGAAATAAGGCAAGGAATGGGAGAGAATTTATACAAAGATAGGAGATGAAGTGCCATGTGTGAGGAACAAGAAGAAAGTATGTTTTGCTGAACCACAAAAATGTGTAAAGGACAATAGTATGTAACAATGAAAAGCCAAGTTGAAGTCAGATTGTGAATTTCTAATTACTAAATACAAGTGTATATATTAAAGTACTTATCATGTGTCAAGAGACTCAGGATATAACTGAACAAGTGAGAACTGATAAGGCTACCAAATGTGGGTGAAGAGCAAAAAAGAAAAGAGGGTATAGCCAACAAAGGCTGGCTTTGGAGTGTGTGAAAAACTCTCTTAAAACATTGTTTAAGATAAATGCTGCCTATCCGACTATGGACAATTGACCACATGACAATTTTCAAACATACATTTCTTTCTTTCCTTTTTTTTTTTTTATTTTATTATTATTATTTTTTTTTTTGCTGAGGCAATTAGAATCATTGAACGTTTATTTAAAATTAATTGCTTATATGTGAAAATGGAAGCAGTTTCCAAAACCACAGACAAAAAGATCTGGGCCTAATGCACTGAACTAAGCTCACATTTAATAAAATTTATTGAATTCATGCCATTTCTTTCTTCTATTTTTATGCATTTTTTTCCTCCTTAAGGAATGTTTTAAAACAGTTTTAAAATTGTCCTGCATAATAGAACAGGTAAGTTCATAATTTTAAATCCTGACTATTTAGGATAAAAATATTTTATTTTTTATATAAAAATATAATTTTTAGCTATGTAATATACTAAGCACTATTAAAAATGATATTTCAGAATATTCAGTATGTCATCTTGGTATATGGCTTTGCTCCACTTCTACATAATGGTTTACATTCTAGAAAATGACTCTGAGTCAGAAAACAATTCCTATATAAATACAACCTAACTAAATAACATAAATAGATTCTAAGCTATTTTTGATAATGTTTTTTAGCACAGAACTAAAGAATCACAATTACATGAATAGGCCACTAGATGATGCTCTTTATCAAACTTTCTTCCAGTTTAGTAATTTGTGTAACAGGCACCATGCTTAATAGTAATAATATGCAGAAAGCAAAGACATTGCATAATTACATTATATCCTGCATGTGTTTTGAATTATTGAGATAATGCTATTATATTAAAACACATTTATAAATGACTAGATAAGAGTTGAGAAAGATGAAGGTTACTGTCCTATTTAACATATTGGGAGTATAGCTCCATAAACTTGTTTTCAGAAATTAATATACCATTTTCATATTTTCTAAATAATTTTATATTCAAAACTCCTGTAAGATAGATGGAGTGGAAAGGGTATTGGCCTTAGATAATTCAGAAAAATTCTTCTGCCACTATTGCACCCATACAGCCAGGGGCAATTCCTGTGTTCTTTGTGGGCCTGCTTTCTCATCTGCAAATGAAGGAATGAAATTAGATAAACTCTACAATGTTTATGATGTAAAGCAGAATAACTCTTATTAACTTGCTACATAAGAAGCTGAGAATCAGAGAAACTCAGTTAACTAGCATCTAGTTGACTGGCAAGTGGAGAACTAAGAGTCAGAAATCAATTTTATTACTTGCCCTCCTTTCCTTAAAATGCTATTATATGGATGACAAAATAAGTATATGAAAGGGCTTGAGTATAATGTATCCCAAAAATGTTTGTGTCTAAAGACTTCTGGGTCATGGAATTGAGTGATACATAGAGATTATATTTTCTGACTTTTCACAATATAACATCACTTCTTTAATGTAAAATATGAATTGTCTTTTATATGAAGAAGAACGAGGACTATAAATTGGTGTTATTATTCTTACCAGTAAGAATATTCTTAAATAATTTTTGTGAATAAATTACATAGTTTTTTAATGTTTACAAGATGTTTTATTTATATCAACTCTGTATAGAAGGAATTTTTTAACTCCCATTGCACAGACAAGGAATCTGAAGTCCAGAGAATTTAACTGACTTATCTAACTTGTAAGTTTTACCTCACATTCAGTATTCTTCCTATTACAAAATTCTATAATGAAGGAAAAATAGGAGATTATGGCTATTCAATGTGAATTGCCTATTTGGGATTAATTAATATTTATTGAAATCCCACACCCTAATGAGATCACTTCCTTTCATATCAGAGAACAAAATATTCCATTATTCCTCAATATTGTTCAAGTTTATGACTTTTGATCATGTATCTTTCTAAATAATAACAATGAAATTACAGAACTCTTGATCTGAAAAAACATTTCATGAGAAAACTCAAAATGGAAACATCAAAATTAAAGGAATAATATGTTAAATTTAAAAAAAGGAATTTAAGAGAAAATTTAAACATGGTTTCTGTTTCTAATGGAATCCAAATGACAGAAAACTACAGTTGGAAACTATTTTTCCATCTTTTTATTCCATTTTACAGATGAAAACAAAAAACAAAAAACAGATTCCAAGAAAGCAAGAGATTTGACCATGGTTAACTAACTTGCTAAAAACAGAAGCAAACTTAAAAACTAGCAACCTCTAATCCCAGGTCAGTGAGCTTTCTACTCGTCTGGTATTTAATTCCATAGACCTTTGTTACAAGACCTTCAAGTTAGTTAGATTTTCACATTTGCATATGATTATCTTGTTCTTCATCTTCTGATTCATTTAAATCAATGTCAAAATCTAATTCATCACTGGTCTGTTCTTCAAACTTCTTTCTTCTCTTGCAGTTAGATATTTCATCACTTTTAACATTGTCTATCTTCTCTAGTTTATTACTGATCCTGATGGAGAGAGGGAAAAAAATGCAATTACCTGCCAGGTTTTTATTATTATTTTTTGTTCAGTAAAGGCAGAGGGAGTGTTTTTAAAACAAAATTCTACCTTTTTCAGATTCCAGATCAGCAGGAATTTCAATGAAACAAGTATATATAAGGATTCATAAAGATTAAGTTATAAATCCAGTCAATAATAATCTTGAATAATATATACACTGAATGGCTATTTATTCCACTTTTGCAAAGTAATTTAGGCTTAAAACCTCTCTAAGGAGTAGATTTGACGAAGCTAAGGAAAAGTAGTTGGGGCAGAAGAATGAATGAGGGGTATCTGGGTTTCATGGTGCAGTGTTAACTGCAATAACAGTGCTTATAAAGAACAATCAAATAGAATAAGGTTTAGGGCACTTATTGACTCACCCTCCCAATGATTGTATACCAAGTAGTAAATGAAGTTATACTAAATGCTTATATCATAAAGCTTTTAAGATAATCTGCATCCCTAGGGGCAACATTACAGGAATACTACAAGTATGCCCTACAAGGGCAACAGCAAATATATTCCAATTGACATGTGGTTTTCCATTTATTATAACAAAGCAATAAATGCATCACATCTAATTCACAACTCTTTATTTTCTTTTCTTTGTCAGACAAGTAGGTCTTAACATGAACCAGATATATACGGATTATATCCTGAGTTTAATGACCTCAGCCAGAGACAAATAAGACTTGACTTTTGAATGAAATTATGCTATAAACAGGAAAAAATTTTTTTTCTTAAAAATTTAATATAAAAATGTTAACTTATTAGGGC